>NC_051178.1:38548250-38569529 GCF_013339695.2 Rhipicephalus sanguineus
AAACAAAGTATTCGCGTCCGTGAAGGCGAAGCCCAATCGCTAACGTCACAGTAAAATCCTGCTGCGTCTACATAGACCAGGTAGTAGTCTAAAGCATGATGAATGGTGAATGTAGTGCAGGGGGGCGTTGACACACTCCGGCGAATAACAATTACTTAAATCATTTCAAGGAGCATGCGTGAGTGCTCGGCATAGTCGCCCTGCTTCGTAACTTGAAAATGACAAGAAGGAAGTTTGCAGTGAGTACGGATACACCAGAAACGTTCACTCTTTATTCAAATGGGAGGTGGCTACGAAGAAACAGCTCGAGGATGTTTATGGTAGAAATAGCGTTTCCGTACACATGGGCATCACGGGTGCGCGAGCACGCAATCTCAGGCCCTAACACTAAGCACAAGCCTGTCACCTTCCTTCTATAATAATGGCAGTCGCTATCAATGACGCAGACGTTCATATGTATAGTCACAGTGCCGGGTATAAGAGACGTAGATGCTAACTTCCGCGCATACGCATAGCATATCAGCTTGGCAGAAATTAAAAAAAGCTTACGGGGACGCTTAGAAATTTCTAACGATGTGAAGAAGCCGAGTTGTACCCACAGTGATGAGGAATGAAGCTCCGAGACCGCGATATGCAGAAGACACGACTTTTATCATATTTTGTACACCTTTTTTGGGAGATACGACGAGTTTATGCGCGCACAAAAAGGCAGATTGAATGAAAATGAAATGTAGTTGTTACTCGGTGCTCAGACGCGTCTATGTAATTTTTGTCCTCGTCTCAGCTGCGTTGGCGGTAATAATAATTATTGGGGTTTAACGTCCCAAAACCACGATATAATTATGAGGGACGCCGTAGTGGAGGGCTCCGAAAATTTCGACCACCTGGGGTTCTTTAACGTGCACCTGAATCTAAGTACACGGGCCCTCAAGCATTTTCGCCTCCATCGAAGATACGGCCGTCGCCTGCGTTGCCGGTGACCACTAAAATTACGGGGGATCAGGGCTGGGCAGAGATACTTAAAAAAAGTATTCCGGGATACAGATATCGAAATACATGGACTGTAAGCCTAAATACAGATACTGAGATACATTTGCCTTTGACGTAACGGGATATTTCGGAGATACTTTTGCAATGAGACGAAAAAAGTATTCCGGAATACAGTTACAGTGATACAGATACTGTAATACTTTCTTTTATTTCAAGGATGCTCATACTACGCAAGGACATTTATTAGTGCAGCATATTGTTGTAAATAAAGTCGTAGCACACTGAAACTTTCAGTTCATTTATTTATTTATTAGAGTACTCTCAGCGCCATTAAGACATTGCAGGGGGTACAAAGTACATAATTAGCAATAATGACATAATTACAAGTATCAATAGCAATAAAAAGTGCACTATTTCACAGCAACTGTAACAATCAATGGACACCGAAATCGACATACTTGGTGTCAACAAAATGAGCTATGCTAAAAATAGCAGAGTTTAAGCAAATCACTGGAATCACTAATGAACACCGGTGAATTGAAAAAAAAAGCTTACATTTATTTTGCACATAAGATCAGCTTTGCTGAGAAGGCTGCTGTGTAGGCTTCTCAAATTGGCTGTCTTCTAGACAGCGTCGGTTCAGCCTCAGCACAAGACTCGCGAAAGAAAAAAGAAAAGTCTCTCTATACCGCTGAAGCCGAGCACAAATTCTTGTTACAGTGAATAAATATCGGCTTCATAGCCAGATTGCCCTGCAGCGCGGCGATATCTCTTCTCGGGTCATCTAGATACCGAAACACTTCCGCCCTCACGTGTGTTGTTCTGACCGTTCAGAAGCCGAAGTCGGTCCCCATCTTCCGAATTCTCAGCTGTCTGACCTGGTCGGCTCCGGGTTAGACGGCTGGGGATTCCGCTGCCCATATAGGCCGGCCATAATTACGGACGCGCAATGGAGCTCAATATGTCAAAACTGCACAATTCAAACAATGGTTTCCTGAAATCACGTTCTTTGGGAGTGATAGGGTTTAAGTCCTCCCAAGTCGCCCCTGCCAGCTCTCAAAACAGACGTGGAAACAGGCACAGCTGCTCAGAGCGCCCGATCCGAAACTACAGCAAGCACTCGTCGCCTGAGCCGAAGAGGTCACTCTTCAATAAAGCTGTCACGACCACCGATGCTACCAGCACCCATTTCAGGAAGCTGCAACAGACGAAGTTGGCTCCGGCGGTGGGGATGCCTGGTACCACAAAAGACCGTTTCATGCTTGTAATCAATTAGGAACGCACCCTGACACGTTGGAGAGGTGGCTGAAAGCTCGACAAAGATAGCCTTCGTCTAGTCACTTCCGCCGCGACTACGGGAACTGCTTTTAGAAGTGCCGCCGCTTTGAGAACCGAACGCACGCGAAGCATTGCAAAGCCTCTGTACCAAGGTGGTGTCCGCGCGGGGGGTCGCGAAGTAATGGCTTGCCACCCGTAAAAAATTAGGCGTGCTGCACTGGCCTTGAGAGACGGCGACTTTCGTCGGCAGAGACCGACAACACTGCCCCTGCGATTCTGCCGTCTGCGGCGTCGCGCGCTTTACCACATGGGCCATTCTGTGCTTGAGGGGAAACCACCGCCGCCATATCTGTCGGCGACAGGCGGCACGCCTTTGCTTGTATTGGCACACACAAAAAAAACGTCATTCCCCCTTGGGAACACGTCTCAACTCATTTCCGACAAAAAAATGTAACGAGATACCCGGATCCTGCATAGTGTCGCGATACAAACGATACATCGTAAACTTATTTCACTACTGAGATACAAATACATTTTTCAAATGTATCTCAATACAGAAATACAGATACTCAAAAGTATCTCCGAAATACTATCGCGATACTCTTGTATCGCGATACTGCCCAGCCCTGCGGGGGATGCTAGAACTTTGTAAGAACTTGAAGGCGAGAGTCTAGTTGGACAAATAGCGACGTGCACGTCGCTACGCGGCGACGCATAGGCACCGCGCAGTGGAGTTCGCGAAATGCGACAGCAGCGCTATAATCCGCAGCCTGGCGAACAGAAGTATCCCAACTGGCCCGGCCCAGACTAAAAGCGAAGGTGACTCGCGCGTCTCTCCATAAGGGGCGACTCCAGGATATTTTTGCTAAGGGGGAGGGGGGAGCCACAACAAGTGAGTTCTTTTTCAGGGGGGCAGGGAGGCTGGGGAGCCTCCAGACACCCCCATACTCCCCACTGGCACCGCCCCTGCTGTCCACGTGTGGACTGTACATGCCTGGCAGCAGGGGCGTAGGCAGAATTTGTTTCGGGGGAGGGGGCACCTCATTCATTTGAAGTGGACGTCGGGCAGGCAGATGTGGTCGAGTGTCTTCTTGTGCTCTGTATAGCCTGGCAAAAAAAATTTTTTTAAGTTGGGGGGGGGGGGGACACCACCGCCTGGCAGCGTCATTGCCGCAGCACAGCTGTGTGGAGCGCGCATCTCATTCTTCTTCAGGCTCCTAATGCGCAGCTGCTCGTACGAACGGCGCAGAGGCGAAGTGGACGATCTACTAGCGGAGTTGGCTCGCTCACATTTATGGACAATATTTTCTTTACCACGACCTCGTAACATTGTCATTTAAAACTTTCACCTTAGAACCATAATCTCGATGGTACAGACAGGACATATTGTCACTATGCAAAGCGCAAGATCTAATGAGTCTAATAGGGTTACACAAACGCCGACGCTCTACAGCGGATTAGGAGGTAGAAAAAACCAGTTAGACAGCATGCGTGAGCCAGCCTTCGATAAACCTACATAACGAAGAAATGGAATACCTTTACAGTTATCTTGCTTATCTTTGGCAAATACCCGCACGTGCACCTGATTAGACATGTGGTGCTAGCATGCCGTCCATGCATGCGTAGATGATTTTGTCGTGTCTACCTTCTAGCTTTTCCGGTGCAACACGCCCTTTCACTGGATAGTCGGCTTCTGTGTTGTCTTGCGTCCGTGATTGCAGGCCGTACATTTTACGATGAATCCATACGTAGTCCAGCTGAACTTTCTGACGTTCTTCGATGCATATCCAGCGCTTAAGCGAAATGAAAAAAAAAAGGAAATCGGCAGATCCCACACGTTGTGGGAATCGATTTCATACGAAGCAGTCAGCGAGTACTTCTATGGTTTATTTTATGACTTTGATCCAAGCCTTACGAGGTGGATCGACGTGCTTATGTAAGTGTAGCAGCTATGTGCACATCGTGGACTTACCAGGCTCGTCGACAACACTGGTATTTAAAGGGCATCTTATGGTGCGACGTAACGGCAGCCCTCACGTTAGAGTACATACGTAAGTATTATCGAAACTAGGTGCACTTTATGGTGCACTTAGTTTTCGTTAATGTATTCCTCCGGGGTCGAGCAATGCTTGAATATAGTTTGCTGAATCATAGGAATACAAATGTAATGTTTATTAGACTACTATAAAAACTGAGCCAACACTGCAACCACAGACATTAATCTGATATGACGCCTCTATCGTAGGAGTACATGTGAAGTGTTCATTGCTTTCTTGTAAAATTGGATAGCCAGCACCACAACCACAATTGACTTTGCGCCGGCATGACGCCTGCATAGGCTGTTTTTCCAAACCAGATTATAGGCCTGGCGTGGCTCTGTGGTGGAATACCTGAGTGTCACGCATAATGCTTGGGTGCGATTCCTGTTGGGATCCTAATTTTAACACGAAAGTGTTTTATGCCGGGGTCCACCAAGACTTCAGTGACGTATTTCCGTCACGGAAATGACGTCGAAAAAATTTACGCGATCAAATGGCAAAGAAAAAAGTTCCCTCAGTGGGCATCGAACCCACGACCGCTCGGTCCGCAACAACAGATGCTGGGCACGCTATCCATTGCGCCACGGTCACAGACTCTAGAGGATTTACAAACGTGCCATTTATATCTACCGCTCTCCCGGTCGGCGGGGTGTTGTTGGCCTCTGGGAGCGGTAAAGTAAAGTAATTCGTCATTATTGTGGTCTCCGCGATTAACACCTGCAACGCATTACACGCCCGTCCCATTCAGCGCGTTTTCAATAGAAGTTCAATTTTGTCAATGCCTTAGCACACCGCGAGGTGGCGATCTTAACCGAAGCGTCGTAAAAGCGGCCTCGCTCATAGCATCACGCCACTGACCTCCATTAAAAACGCTGGACGACGCATCCCCGCACTGCGAGGCGGGCGCTTGTGAAGCCACCGGAAGGTGCCCTGTTTGTCCCGGAAGCCGGCGTCTTCTGTGCGTCTCAGTCGCGCAATTCAAATATTCTCGGGTGGCAGCTGTTGTTATGATCGTTTTTATTTTTGATTTTTTGAAACTCTGCGATTACGCCTCACTTTAGACGCCGACGAACGCTACACGAAAGATGACAGACGCCGTGCCGACACCGTCCAAATACGGCGGAGTGCTGCAACGTACAAAATGCGTAAAAAGTAATGCAACTTTGCGGTACTTACGCGTGAAATGTCTTCCCCGACAACTTTTCCGGTCGATTCGTACAGTTTACTGCGCTACAAGGAGGTATTTCTTTAAAAAAAAAAGAGAAAAGCTCTTTTCCGGGACAAAAACGGCGGCTTCCGGCGGCTTCACGCTCGCGTGCTCGATGCGCCATCCAGCTCCTCCTAGTGGAGATCAGTGCATCACGCTAATCCAAACCAAAAATAGCTCTGCGACGCGCCCCTGCCTCACCTTACTGTTACACCGCGTTCCCCGCTCACGCGCTCGCCCCGAGAAAAATCGCGGCCGGTGGGACGGCGCAACGCGCTTTGCGTTTCTCTCTATTCCGACCGTGGTGTTCAATCGTACTTTAACATGCCGCGGGATGGCGACCAAGTTCTGCGTCCAATATGTGACGCTCTTCTGGCTATCACACTTCGTTCTCTGATTACGCTTTCACCGTTAACTACTACAGCTGCCACAAGGTTTTGTGCAATCATTTAACATGGATGTTAGTCGTCGGTATGGAGATGTACCACCAATCACCAAAGTGGGTGCATCCACGTTAAACTGTGCTATAGCTGCCAGACATCAATATACATTGTGCAAACTCTCTTATATCAATGTATAGTAAACACTCAGTTACTTCTGTAAGGGCACGCTTTACTTTCGTGTTATTCCGATTCCTATGGCGGAGGGATCAACCATCTTTTTTATTCTTTTCATTCATCGGGTCAACACTGCCGATGTCGGTTTCTCTTAAAGCTCTCGCATTTAAATAACCAATGTCTGTTCTCGCCGTTCCGGGATAGATATGCCGTATTTATTCGGATCTAACCCGATGTTTTGTTTTCGAAAAAACATGTGCGAAAGTGGGGGCGTCGGCTTGGATTTGAGTACAATGATTAAGTTTTTGTTTTGTTTTCTGGCCTTGCGAATTTCGGGGGTCGGCTTAGAGTCGGGGCCGGTCTGGATTCGAGTAAATACGGTAAGCCCTCTATCACCTGTGGCTCATACCCGTACACCGCGGCCCGTGGTAAACGGGTATGTGCCACACGTGTCTGGAGGAAAGGGTTTGACAACGTAGGCAACAAGATTTTCACGTTATTCATGCCACGACCCGACAGTCATATTCGACAAATCGTCTTACCCTCCCATGCTAATTTTGGTCTACACCAAGTTAAGGAGGCGATCATGAGAGAACCCAGACGTAGGCAGCTAGATAGATAGATAGATACGTAGACAGAAACGCTCAATGTGCTAAAGGTTCGCTAAGAAATACTTCACATTTAAAACATGCAGACCGGGAAAGAAAACGGACAGCAAGAACCATGTCCTTTTTCCTTCCGTGTCTGCACGTTTTCTTTTTTCTTCTGTTAAAGCATCCATAAAAATATAGTCAAACATATTCCCACGTGCAGAGACGAAAATTGCGACTGCTCATTTTGAATGGACAAATCGATATAAATAATTTTGCTATGTCTGCGGAAACCTCGGTTGGTGCGTTTATGCGAGAAAATACGACAGTAGCGCTTACACTCGAAGTTTCCTGCTAATACGCAATTAGCGCACTATGGAAAGAATTGGCACGCACGCTTTACATTCTCAGTTCACATCGTTGCGCATCGCTTACTCGGCTGCTGACACCTCACGTGAAGCACGGCCTTGAGGCCGCCGCGAACGCGTAGGCGATGGAAGCAACTTGGCAAATTCTCCGAGTTTAATAAACAAGTAAGTCAACAAAATAGAGAAATGAGAAGCCGCCGCATATGTTTTCAAAACGGGTGCAGACGGTTTCACCACGGTCGCCGCGGCAGCAATCGTGTGATAGACAAGCTATCTGTTGCCAACACGTGCTCAACACACACAAACGCGCACACCCGTACGCGCGCTTCCTCGCTCCCGCCGCCGGCGTCAGTGTGCTATCGGGTGACGAGGGGGCGGCGCGTCCCGCAGGCTACGTCGCCGTTCTTTCCACAACGCGAGCGCGAGGACTTTCGCGTCCGCCGCGCTGCATCTGCCCGGCAACGGCTTTCTTTTTCCGACCTCTCCTCCCCCGTTGGCAACCCACTACCACGGCGACCGAGTCAATCGCGGAGGAAGGAAATGCCCTCAACGCGCCGCGGCTCGTGTTGCCAGATGATGGCGCGTCGGATATGCCTTGTCCCCGGAAGCTGAGCCCCAGGGGACGATGACGAAATAGCGATCGGCCGGTATGGTTTCCGCTTGCGCGTTATGTGTGCGCGTTTACAGCTGTTCCGCGTCGTCTTCCAGACCGCTGAAGAGATCCCCGCTGCGAGTTCGTTCTGCGTTTCTGCCTCCTGACCTTCAAGGTGCGGTAACAACTGATCGTTCAAGTGAGTGTGTAGGCCCATGGTAGACACGTATATTTCTGTAGTTCATTGGTCTCTATGCTCATTTTACTCACTGTTGCTGTTGTCAACACGCGCAGTGTTCGCTCATAAAGTACACTGCATTGCCTTTGCTGTGACGTCATGGGTAACGTAGGTGCGCGCAGGATTCGTCCATTCGGCGGCCAGGCTTGATAGCAGCCCCCCCCCCCCTCTTCCTACCGTAGGTCGGGTCGAGTCTGAAAGAAAACAAATTTAGCAATGGAAATGGATGCAAAAATGAAAATGGGCCGTGCTACTTATATCTGCTTGCATTTGGCCTCCGGCTTTTTGAGGGTGAATGTGGGAAGGAAACTGTTTTGGAATGCAACATCAGAGGTCCTCGACCTCCAACACAGTCAAAATCTTGTTTGGCCATAACTCTGCACATCCAACAATGACGGGGCAGCTCAGACTTAGTAGAGCTACAGCAAGATGGCTTTTCTCTGTCCCCCCCTCCCCGCACTCTTATAATGGGTAAATCAGGCGTGCCATTGTAAAAGGGTAGTGCGGTTAAAGGAAAAGGTATCTACGGCGAGAGACCTTCACATGGCGATCTTAGAGTTGTTTGGAGGTGGCATGTGTTATGTACAATAATATGTAACAAACACTGGGATAAATTATTACTGACTGCCCTTTTGTTCACCGTGCACATAAAAGCTATTGCCTCTGCGTCATAATGTACTACATATCACCATCATCACGAAATTTAATGTACGCTTACGGAAGACGTAGTGAAAATGTATTGTATAACAACGTGGAAATATCTTCCTATTGATGTTGACACGCCACACAATGAGCCGCCAATTATAGCGTAGTCTTCTACTACCGCCTTTCTTCGTGGAACAGTCGAATAAGTGCAGCATACTTATTCGGCTGAAAAACGAGTTGCATGCAAAGAGTGCGTGGAACGAACACATATGGGACTGATTATCATTCCATACGAAGCAGCCACTTCAGCTCAATGGCTGTGTGATTTTCTTTCTGGGCACAACCTCTGATGTTTAACACCCCACGGCTGCATTTTCATCTATTCGCGGAGCAAAAATACTGGCGTACTTTATGCAAGTGGCATGGTAAGCTTGTAGTCACTGAGCTATTGCTCACTTTCACTGTTCAGCCCCATGAATTTCAGTTCTCATTAATATTGCGTCTAACAAAGAAAAACGAGCCCTTAAAAATGCTATCTTCTTTCCTTCACGACACGTCGCGGGTACACAAAGCGTCTGTATTACTTTAGGACTTAGCCTATCTAATTTTATCAAACTGACCTTCCTAATCGCGCATCACAAAGCATGCCTATTTCCTCCCTGACGGAACGCTGCAACCGCAACCTGAATCAATTTTATAACCTCAGTGAAAGTAATGGTGATGTCGGAGCGACGTAGGTTGTTATGGCTACCCAAGGTGAAATACTTCTCCCAACGACGCTGTGCCGTGTTCCTTATGGGTACCAGAAATAAGGGTCTTTCTTTTTGTGAAAACTCTTGTGCCCCCTTCCCCGCCCCACCATCGCGAATTTTCAGAAATAGAAGTCTGACATCCCGCTAGGACACGAGCGCTGCTAATCGATTACGCAAGTTGTTTGCACGCTTGCATACGTGTTGACTGTCACGCGTGGTAACATCAACGTAGACAAAATGAGCAGTGAATAATGACTACCCCCGCGACCTTTCAATTCGCCCACCACGTGGCGAATTGAAAACAGAAAAGCACGAACAACGAGGTCTTAGCTGCGTCAGATAAGCTGGCTGTATCCCATGTAGCTATTCCACTTCGTTATGCAGCGCGGCTGTTAACTTTTGTTTGGTTTTTGCTGGGTTGCCTTTATGACATCTCTTCTTGCCGCGCTAGAATATTGTAAACCAATGTAAACTCTGGTGATTTCTGTACAAATATTATATTATCTGTACGTGTGAGGGCCACGCGAGATTTTGGCCACCTGGTTCAAAACATTTGTGCAAATATTTGCGCACAGGCGTTATTGCAATCCGGCTGCATTTAATGCGGCCACCTCGGTCGGCAAACCAACCAACAACGGAGTGTAGATGAGTGTGGGATTGACGGCTAATGTCCTTCCTTCTGATTGGAAGCATTTGCAGCTATAATTGATCAAGCATATTTAGAAAAGCAAGAATAGTAATTCCTAGTGTACATCTGATTCGCTTTCGTTTGGCGCTTGATCGAATAGTTTGGAAAGATGGTCAAAATTTGCGGGATTGTGCCTTTGTTTCATAGTCCCTACTACTACTACTACTACTACTACTACTACTACTACTACTACTACTACTACTAATAATAATAATAATAATATCTGCTGTCTAACGTTCCAAAGCCACGATATGATTGTGAGAGACACCGTAGTGGAGGGCTCCGGAAATTTCGACCACCTGGGTTTTAACGTGCACCTAAATCTAAGTACACGGGCCTCAAACATTTTCGCGTTCATCGAAAATGCAGCCGCCGTGGCCGGGATTCGATTCTGCGACCTTCGTGTCAGCAGTCGAGCGCCATAACCACTAGACAACCGTGGCGGGGGCTATTCGTTTGAGTACATATGTGAATATTGATTAGATTGATATACGAACGGACAGCCAACTCTGCAACCACAATTGCCTTTACAGAAGCAGCACCACCACAGCTGTTCTTAGGCACCCGTCACCCTACTACAATTCTTCCACAATGTCACTTTTGCGGAGAACCTGGGTCCCTCCAATATATGCTAGGAGGCTGCCGAAAATCGCCACTAAACCCTCCAACCCTTATCAAACTCACGAGCTTTCGGAGAGAGCCCTGGCTATCTCCAATTGCGGCAATCGTCCGAGGCTTGTCGGGACGCTCCAGGACGGGGTTGGCAGCTTTGGCTACTTTGCGGCAATTTTGCTACATTTTATGGCCTTTGGCGGCAGAAAAAACGTCTTGGCTACTTTTTGGCTAGTTTCTTGTTCCCTCGATTTGAGCGAAATTATCAATACCTTGTGAAGTCGCAGCCGCTGGCGTTCGAGTATGCGGAATCACAACATGGCGATTTAGGCGTGCTTCCAGATTCCCAAAATTGAATATGCGTTTGCATTACACAAAAGAAAAATATTTTTGGATACGTGGCTGGGGCTCGAGGGAAAACGTTGGCATGAGGCCTCATTTTGCAGACCACCTTATGTTAAACGCGGCTCTAAGGTGTGATTGAATGTGTAATAGAAAACGCTCCGCATCCAGCATGCTCTACACTCATCGATATTAAAAACCACTATGCGACGAACTGTCTGTGTTATTTCTTAGAATTAGGTACTGACTGCGGATAGGGAATATAAACTACTCGGGCTTCGTCATCAGGCGAGAAACGATTGCGAAAGTGACTACAGTTTATGTCTTCGATAAGAGCAACTATGATTTTGAGCACACTCATGCAGTACTCATCTTTATTGCCGCCACAACGCTGTTACTTCTAGTCATTTTAATTCGCGCATGACGCGTGAGGAGAGTGACATTTTTGCAACAGCGCAAGCAACGTCGTGACCTTGTACAAAATGTCCGCTCAAGTCAACAAGTTAAGCTTTATACTAAGCAATTGTGATTTTGAAGGGTTCTTGCTGTGCTGCTTATATTTCCACCAAAAGGCTCTTGCACTTCGTCATTTAACCTTTGTGCGACAGGGGACACATACGTCCCACTTTTTGTCTGCAGGAAGAATTTTCTCACAAATCACTCGTTGTAATTAGTGCAACGGTAAGTCACTCATATCTTACTTAAGTCTTCGTAATATCGAGGAAAATTTTTTTACCACGCTTTCGAAGGGCGAAAGTAGTGTTACAGTGACGTTGAATTTCGGTCGCTTTTTTGTGATTGCTTCTGAATTTTCTTCTTTTTCAGACAGAAAGAACCAATCAATAAAAATACCGGATAATTTCCTAGTTTTCTGGTTTTTCGGAGAGGCGATTTCAGCTTCCAGTCATCACGTGTTTTTGTAAATTTGAGGAATAACTTGACCGATAAATGCACCGAAACAATCCCCTGCGATATTGCCATGCACGTTCCTCAACGTAATATCGGATATTGGCGCCTGGAAATATTTTCTTGATATCATATTCCTCTTAAAATTAGGCACATATATTCAAGGACAACAGCTCTACTTGAGAATTGCGACAGCCAAAGCAAGGAAAGGCAAATGGACAAAAAAATGGGTGGTTCATGCGGTGAAGTAAGCTTTACAGGAACAGACCACAGCGCTATGACGGCTCACAAGAGGCGCACAAGAGGCGCAGGTGCAAGTGGTGTTCTACTGCTGGAATGAGATGTCCACAACTTTCCTCAGCACACCTTGAGCAGCGATACTCTGTGCCACTAGCTTCAGCCGTTTCATTCCAAATACCCGTTGATGCAATCTCGAGATGCTGCCTTCGTGAGACAGTGGGACAGTGTTTTCCCACTTTTTGAAAACACTCTCATGAGTCAGTGGAACATATATGTCCCACTTTTTTTCTTTCAACTACTGGCTGGATTTTGATGAAATTTGTTTTATAATATTTCTGTGTAACTTATATGAATACACGGCCACTGGTGTTTATATGATCGTGTCCAAAATACAGGCAGACCTTCAAAGGGTTAACTAAAAACATCTCAGTTGTTTTCATACACGCATATCTACTTTTTGCTGCTTTTACTGACCGCTCAAGTGGGCTAATTCTGGTCTGGTTTTTCTAATTCCGAATCTAATTTTCTGTCTTTTCGACCCAGTAACGCTGGTCCAGGATGCTGCCTGAGCTCGAGGCATCCTGGACAATGGGCGCCTCTCCTATGCTATCTTGTAAATATAGATGTTGATTCTCTCCGTCCCTTCGGAGCAGTGGCTCTCATTGTATATAATATCATTTAGTAAAATCGTCCTGCACTGTTTGTAATTTGTTATAATTGGCCAAATGGCCTAAATATTATTCCTACTCTAATGACACAAGATGTCTTTTAAAGTGCGATGAAAAAATACACAAGAAAGTATTTCCTAAAAGGATGGTTTGGTCGCCGTCGCAACTGATTTCATTGTCATTTCATTTAGTTATTTGTTTCTTTTTGTCCATGAACAGAAAATGGAGCAAAGGCCAAAGGCTTAGAAGCCTGAGAAAACGTACTTGCTGCAAATGCAGTGAGGCACGCAGTGCATCATAAACACTAAGCAAATACAAATAATAAGAATGAGAAAGAAATAAAAAAGGTACATGTGCAAAATATTGTAAAGCATATAGTAACAACAAAGCATTATTAGTGGTATGCATATATACAAACAACAAAACTTGCTACGTATGTCAAACATACTAGTAAAACATTAGATGCGAGCCCTCATCGTCCATATATAAAGCAAAAAAAAAGCTAATGAACACAGAGATGCTTAGGGAAAAAAGGCAAAGATACGTTTAGGAATAGAGACACGGCGCAGTATTTGCACCAGTAGAAACACATGAGATTTAACATACGCAAACAGGAAACATAGAACAATAGTAAACGAAATTCAATGTTATTTTTATTCAGTACCATCCTAATCGTTTGCTTGGAAACTATGGATTTACATCTAGAAGACTGTCGATTTTGTTTAGAAAGGTGGGTACCGGAAATGATTGATGTGTGCTGCCGTCCGTAAATCGTTCGATTATTTGGAGTCCTTCTAGTATATGCACGAAAAACATACAGGGAACTCCGAGGATCCTGCGAACGATAAAGTCTATTCCGTTTGAGATACTGAAACAATTTGAAATAGTAAACTTGACTGGCTTTGAGCATACGATGCTTCAAAAGTAGCGATTCTGTCCGCAAGTCACGTATGGGTTCATGAAAATCTTTAAAGGTTCTCGGGACCCTTTTTTTTTTTCAAAATAAAAAGTTTGGAATAGTTCGTTAGTGATGTTGTCCCGCAGCGCGCCATAAGAGAGTGGTGAGTAGACGAGAGTGTAATAAAGTGTATTTTTTTAGTCACAGTGGTATGACAGAATTTAACTTCTACATGCAACCAGCGCTTTTACTTAATTCTGCCGTTGACTTTGCTATGTCCATTCCAACATAAGTCTTTCAAACACCAGACACCTAGGAACTTCTGAGTCTTAACCTGTTGTAGTATATGGCCCAGGGTAGGTAATACTCAAGTTAAAACTTCTTAGCCTTATTCAAGGGGGTAAACAGCATGTATTTAGTTTGTTAGCGTTTCAGCATAACTTGTTGAGGTTTAGCCATGATGAGGTTATTCAAAGAAGATTCGCATTCTCTTCAAGGTCGACAATAGAAGAACCCTCAAAAACGTTGTTAGTATCTTCCTGCGTACGTTACTAGTTTGGGGCAATCCGGAATGTGGCAAATATCATTAATATAAATTAGTAAATAAGATGGGACCCAGAATGATTTCCTGCGGTGCTCCTTTCTTCACTTCAACGTATTCTGATGGCTCGTTATGTTCACATAATTGGTATCGATTAGTTAACCCATATATGCCCAGTGTCGTACATAGAGGACGCTTCTTTGATGCACTCTGACATCGCTATTTCTTTAGCAGATCACTAGCGCCTCCTACAGCACATCAAGCAGGCCTCATTCTCAACGTGCGCAAGCAAAGACATTGCTAGCTTTTCATGCTGCCACGTGCCGACCGCTTTCACCGGGCAAACGCGTGCTTTGTGTGAAATACGTCATAGAGAGGAAGAAGTACGTGAAATGCCGGCCGCTTTCCTTCGGCAAACGCGTGCTTTGTATGAAATACGTCATATAGAGGAAGAAGTGCAATGTCGGTGCCCACGTGAAATGTTTCAAAACTTATCACACCCGCACACACCCGCCCTAATGCCCACTGACGTAAATGTATAGGAGGGCTTGAAAAACAGTGGTGCGTTTACCTGGCAGTAAATAAAGAACTTGTGCTTTCTTTTGAGGGTAGAAGTATACTTTTTCTGAAAAAATTATTTGTTTTGTCACTTTTTCTGAGTTTGGGCATATATGGGCTTAATAGCTTTGCAATAAGTCATCTAGCAAATCTGCTTAATTTATGTTAGAGCCCCGCCACGGTGATGTAGTAGATATGGCACGCGACTGGTGACCCGAAGGTCGCGGGATTGAATCTTGGCCGCGGCGGCTGCGTTTTCGATGGAGGCCAAAACGTTGGAGGCCCGTGTGCTTAGATTTAGGTGCACGTTAAAGAACCCTGGGGGGTCGAAATTATCGGAGGCCTCCACTACGGCGTCTCTCATAATCATATCGTGGTTTTGGGACGTTAAATCTCTGTTGTTGTTATTATTATTATTATTAATATTATTATTATTAACATTATTATTAATTTATGTAAGAAGATGCCATTACATATGCTGTCCAACACTTTACATAGATCGATGAATAGCCAAACTGTGTATAATTTTTGCTCGAACTTATCTATTATCTGGTCTTTCATTTGAAGTAATGCAAGTTCGACAAATTTTTTTGGAAGCTAAATTGTGCATGGTTTATAATACATATTGTCACGTGGTCGTGACGTCGACGAGGACAGCAGTCGGCGTTTGTAGGATGAAACTGTTTATTTGGCCGAACTTGTGGCCGGAAAATGAGAACTAGAACTACAGCAATGCACGCTGTACAATGATAGCGGCAAACAGGGCGTCGTCCGTCGATCAACTGACAAGCAGTCAAGCGCGTCGGCTTTTATACAGGCGCTATCGAACTTTCCAGCGATATCGCTGGTGGCGGCGTTATCTCTCGACAAAGCTGGAACATTCTCGTGCGGCGCGCAATCTTAACAAACCGATCTACTACAATCGCGACGCTTCTAGAGCACTACTTCGCGGACAGCGTCGAGCGTTGATAACCGTCTCTGCCGGTCAAACCCGAATACATCAAAACAAGACAAGAAGTGGGCGTGGCAATGCCCCCCTCTGAAAAAGCATCGTCCCGATGCTTGTGAAAGAACATAGAAGAGAAAAAAAACAAGTGTATACACAAATAAATTACAATAACAAAGGAAAAGAAAATAGAGTCCCCAGGCTCGCTAACGCGCGAAAAACGGCTTAAGGCGCGCGACATGGACGACTTCAGGTCGCGCACGGCGCCGCTGGGAGTTCGTAATGCCGTCTGGGACAAACTCATAGTCGAGTGTGCCCAGGCGTCGAAGTACCCTGTACGGTCCGAAGTATCGTCGAAGAAGCTTCTCACTAAGTCCTCGTCGGCGTATTGACGTCCATGCCCATACACGGTCACCAGGGTTGGTATTCCATGTGGCGCCGTCGAAGGTTGTAGCGGCGGCTGTCAGTCGTCTGCTGGTTCTTGATCCGTAGGCGGCGAGCTGTCGTGCTTCTTCGGCGCGCTGTAGGTAGGTGGTCACGTCGATGTTTTCCTCGTCGGTCACGTTTGGTAGCATGGCGTCGAGCGTCGTTGCCGGGCTCCGTCCGTAGACCAACTTGTATGGCGTCATCTGCGTCGTTTCCTGTACGGCCGTGTTTGTACGCGAAGGTCACGTACGGAAGGATGGCGTCCCACGTCTTGTGTTCGACGTCGACGTACATGGCCAGCATGTCGGCGATGGTCCTTATTTAGACGCTCGGTGAGGCCGTTGGTCTGTGGGTGGTACGCGGTGGTGCGGCGGGGTGCTTGTGTGGCTGTATTCCAAGATCGCCTGAGTCAGGTCAGCCGTGAACGCCGTACCTCTGTCGGTGATGAGAACCTCTGGGGCGCCGTGTCGAAGGACGATGTTCTCAACGAAGAACTTGGCTACCTCAGCGGCACTGCCTTTCGGCAGGGCTTTTGTTTCGGCGTAGCGGGTGAGGTAGTCGGTAGCCACGACGATCCATTCATTTCCGCAAGTCGACGTTGGGAACGGCCCCAGGAGGTCCATCCCGATCTGCTTGAATGGTCGCCGAGGAGGCTCGATCGGCTGAAGGAAGCCTGCTGGTCTTGTGGGCGGTGTCTTCCGTCGCTGACAGTCTCGGCACGTCCTTACGTAGCGAGTGACGTCGGCGGCAAGGCGCGGCCAGTAGTACTTTTTCTTGTACTCGTGCGAGCGTTCGGGAAAGTCCGAGGTGTCCAGCCGTTGGGTCGTCGTGCAGGGCATGCAAAATGTCTGGTCGCAGTCCCAAAGGTACAACGATAAGGTAGCTGGCTCGGGCCGGAGTGAAGTTCTTTACGAGGACGTTGTTTTTCAAGGAAAATGATGCCAATCCTCGCCTGAATACTTTTGGGACAACGACGGTCCTGCCCTCCAGGTATTCCACTAGATCCTTCAGTTCCGGGTCGGCTCGCTGTCGTTCGGCGAAGTCTTCGGTACTTATGGCTCCCAAGAGCTGTCATCATCCGGTCGTCGGGCGTTGGTGGGTCGACGGGGTCACGAGACAAGCAGTCGGCGTCGGAGTGTTTCCTTCCGGACTTGTAGACGACAGTAATGTCAATTCTGAAGTCTTAGGCTCCACCGTGCGAGGCGACCTGAAGGGTCCTTCAAGTTAGCTAGCCAACACAAGGCGTGATGTCGCTCACAACTTTGAAGGGCCTGTCGTAGAGGTAGGGCGAAACTTTGACGTAGCCCAGATGATGGCGAGGCACTCCTTTTCTGTTGTGGAATAGTTGACCTCTGCTTTAGACAGCGACCGGCTAGCATAACTGATAACCCTTTCCAGTCCGCCCGTCCGCTGCACAAGGACGGCGCCGAGTCCTATGCTGCTTGCATCGGTGTGAATCTCCGTATCGGCGTATTCGTCGAAATGCGCAAGTATCGGAGGTGTCTGCAGGCGTCGTTTCAGTTCATGAAATGCTTCGACTTGCGCTGTTTGCCACCTGAATTCGACGTCGGTCATCGTGAGCTGCGTTAGTGGCTCGGCGATCCGTGAAAAGTCTTTGACAAAGCGTCTGTAATAGGCGCACAAAGCCGAGAAATCGGCGCACGGCCTTCTTGTCGGTGGGTGGCGGGAAAGCGGCGATGGCAGCTGTTTTCTGCGGTCTGGGAGCACTCCAGTCTTGCTGATCACGTGACCCAAAAACAAGAGCTCCTCGTACGCGAAGCGGCACTTTTCTGGCTTCAGGGTGAGCCCGGAGTTCTTGATTGCTTGAAGTACGGATTGAAGTCGCTGGAGGTGTTCGTCGAAGTTCGAGGAATACACAACGACGTCGTCCAAGTAAACAAGGCAAGTCTGCCACTTCAAGCCAGCTAACAGTATCCATGACTCGTTGGAAAGTCGCAGGCGCCGAACAAAGCCGAAAGGCATGACCTTGAACTCGAACAGGCCGTCCGGTGTTATAAAGGCGGTCTTTTCTCGTCTCGGTCTCGTCGACTTCAATTTGCCAGTAGCCGGTCTTGAGGTCCATCGACGAAAAGTAATTCGCGTTGTGGAGTCGATCCAGGGTGTCGTCTATCCGTGGGAGGGGTACACGTCCTTCTTTGATTTTGTTCAGGCGACGATAATCGACGCAGAAACGTAGGGTCCCATCCTTCTTCTTCACTAACACCACGGAGACGCTCACGGCTGTTGGACGGCTGGATGATGTCGTCGCGTAGCATTTCATCGACTTGTTTCTTACGGCCTCCCGTTCCCGCGTCGAAACCCGGTAGGGACTCTGACGGAGTGGTCGAGCATTTTCTTCTGTTATGATGCGGTGCTTAGCAAGGGGCGTTTGTCGGACCCGCGATGACGACGAGAAACAGTCCCTGTATTCCTGCAGAAGGCGTCGGAGCTGTTGCTGTTGGCGAGCGGGAAGACTTTGGTTACGTCGAAGTGTGGCTCAGGGATCGTCGTGTAGCTTCGTCAGAATCTGAAAAGGCAAACGCATCGCTGACGGCCAAGATTTCTTCGATGTATGCAATCGTCGTGCCCCTGCTCAGGTGTCTGTATTCTGGCTGAAGTTCGTTAGCATCACGCTTCCTTTTCCTTCATGCAACCGAGCAATGCCCCTTGCGACGCAATGTCACGGTCTAGCAAGCAGCAACGCTGATCGCTCTCGATGACACCTTCGATGTCTTCAGCTTTTTCGGTGCCGACGGAAATAATGACGCTGGAACGCGGCGGAATGGTCACCTGCTCTTCTATCACATTCAATGCATGGTTCCCTGGCGTCGCGCGGGGCGGGAGCGTTTTATCTGAGGTTAGTGTTATCGACTCGGACCTCAGGTCATGACGGCGCCGTGTTCACTTAGGAAGTCCATTCCAAGTATTGCATCCTGGAGCAGTTTTGTAGGATTACAAAGCTCGCAGGATAAGTCCGGTTATTGATGGTGACTCTCACCGTGCAGACACCAATCGGCGTTATCAGATGGCCTCCAGCGGTGCGGATTTCGGGGCCTTCCAAGCGGTCTTAACTTTCTTCAACTTCGTGGCGAAGGGCCCACTGATGACGCAATAGTCGGCTCCATATCGACGAGAGCGGTGACGTTGTGGCCGTCGATGAGAACGTCGATGTCGCTAGTTCGTCGTCTTGCGTTGCGGTTGGGTCTCGGCGTCGGGTCACGGCTGCGTCGGTTTGTTCCGCTGCTTCCATGTTGCGTCGTCGGGTCTTCTTTGGTCCGCAAGATCTCGTCGTCAGGGGTCTGTCTGGTTCGCGTCGTGTTCTGAAGGTTTCGTCGCGACGTCGTCGTCGTCGGCGGAGGATCTTCGGTAGTTCGTCGTACAGCAACCGCACCTCCATCGGTTGCTGCCCTTAGTTTTCCGGATACGGGCTAGGCGACCGGCCCCGGTTTGGGCCAGTGTACGGCCGGCGGTGCGGTGACATGTAGCGGCCGGGCGACGGCGAGCGTGAAGGACGTCGTTCTTGCCACTGCGTTCCGGTTAGGTAGTCGTCGATGTCGCGAGGCCGTTCGCCTGGGGCTGCGGTCGCGGCGCGTTGATGGCGAATCCTCGTAGTCCCATCTGTCGGTACTGGCAGCGGCGGTACGTGTGGCCGGCCTCTCCGCAGTGGTAGCAGAGCGGGCGTTGTCGGGGCACGCCAGACATCGGTCTTCCTCGGGGTGTTGCGCTGGCCGACAGGTGGGTCGGTACGGCGTCGGTGGCGGCGGCGGCGTCTGGCGACGGTACTCTGCGGCGGTGTGGGCGTCTTGGCGGGGGCGTGGAGGAGGAGCATGACGGCGGGCTGCAGCAGCATAGCTAATAGCTTGCGGCTGCGGCTCTGCTAGCTGAGGCGCGCCGAGTGAAGCTGGATCTCCTGGCGCACGACGTCGGCGATGGACTCTACTTGAGTTGCGACGAAGGTAGAATTTTTCGCACTCCTCTTGCACGATTGCTCGAATCGTCTCACGGCGGTCGGCGGTCCTAGGGCTTGAACGTCGGCGTAGCTTGTAGCCGAGAAGCTGCGGTTGTATTGCCGCGTTCGCATCTCAAGCGTTTTCTCGTCGTGGGAAGCCTCCGATGCAAATTCAGCGACCGTCTTCGGCGGGTTCCTTATCACGATGCCAGCGACGAGTTCTGTGTTGTGACACCCACAACCCGCATGATGAACCTCACTTTCTTCTCTTCGGGCATACTTGGGTCGGCGTGTCGAAACAGGCGACTCTCTCGTCGTCCGTGTAGATGGCATATTTTCGTGTTGGGTAGCTGCACACGGGTCTCCAGCATAGACGCGGCCCGTTCCTTGCGGACTACGCTCGTGAACGTGCTTAGGAACGTTAGTGTCCCGAGAAGAATCCCCCTGTTTTGGTAGGGGGGCGGATGTCCGGTTCTCGAACACGTCCTGGCGGCGTCTTCTAGGTAGAAGTATACGTGGCGCAGCTTGTCCTCGCAGTTCCAGTGTTAAAATGTTGAGACCCTTTCGAAGGTCTCGAGCCAAGTTTCGGGGTCTTCACATGGCGAACCACGGAACGTCGGCGGCTCCCTGGGTGCTGATCACGTCGCCGTAGTGGGCACTGCGTCAGTCATCGTCTCGGCGGTCGATGTGGCGGTCTTCGGCTGCCTGGCGTTTTCGGGAGGAGCCCGTACTCTGGTGTAGTCCCTCTGCCGGCGGCTGGTTCGAGGATCCGGTCTGTCCTTAGAGTCGTCTTCTCGCGGCTTGGGCTTGGGTCAGCGCTCCGCGGGGCGTCCGGATCATGAAGAGCAGCAGCACCCACCAGATGTCACGTGGTCGTGACGTCGACGAAGACAGCAGTCGGCGTTTGTAGGATGAAACTGTTTATTTGGCCGAACTTGTGGCCGGAAAATGAGAACTAGAACTACAGCAATGCACGCTGTACAATGATAGCGGCGAACAGGGCGTCGTCCGTCGATCAACTGACAAGCAGTCAAGCGCGTCGGCTTTTATACAGGCGCTATCGAACTTTCCAGCGATATCGCTGGTGGCGGCGTTATCTCTAGACAAAGCTGGAACATTCGTGCGGCGCGCAATCTTAACAAACCGATCTACTACAATCGCGACGCTTCTAGAACACTACTTCGCGGACAGCGTCGAGCGTTGGATAACCGTCTCGGCCGGTCAAAACCCGAATACATCAAAACAAGAC
>NC_051178.1:38569629-38577129 GCF_013339695.2 Rhipicephalus sanguineus
ACACTAAATAAGGTGAGTGCGCCGCAGCAAACGCACACTTAAGATTCACCATTAAAATGGCAAGATGTGTTACTTTATCGAGCGACATGATGGACTGGGCCAACTGGATGGAGAAGGACTGTCCCGCGAGCCCGCTGGAAGCTGGAACCTGCGCCGCTCGGCTGGCATGCGAGGCGGCTCGGCGAGCAGTTCCTTGGTTTTCGTAGCGCGTGGCAGGCGGCTCGTCGATTAGAACCATCGGTGCGGTCGACGCGGCTCACGATAAGCACCCGAGAAGCATGTCGTATGATGGCTCCCACCAAGTGTAGCGTGCATCGGAAGCCGTACGTCTGACGAAGAAATTCCACCGCCATGGGGGACACGAACCAGAGACGGAGGGTGACGATGAACAGCAGGCCCAGTGCTGTGCGCGGAACGACACGAAGTGGCGCGCCACACTGAGAACGGCACCAGCTCGGCGCACGCAAGGCCCATTCCTGAAACGCGAACACTTGTTAGTTAAGGGGCCCCTCTCACCAAGTGCCGGTGCAAATTGTGATTACGAATTGGAAGTGTAAGGCGTGTTTACGAAGGGCCTTATCATTTTTTTTTTCGGATAGGTTCATCAATGGGCAATTTATGAGAAGTTAAACTGGGCTGTTACCACATCTCCCTAAAACACGCTTTCCCTAATAAAGAGGAAAACACTGAAATCACCGTAAGGGACAGAAAAAAATTTGGCATTGCAAAGATACTGACGAGGGCAAATAGTGCACTACAATGATTGTCTACATTTTCTAGAATACAATCGTAGTGAGGTCGGAGAGATCAGGAGGGCGTCTGGGACGTTTGAAATGACCGATATACATTCTGTTCCACGTAACTAAATTGAAATATTTACAAAAAGTTGTTCGTAACTGAATAACATCAACGGCACATAGCTTGCCGTTATGTGGCGCTCGTTAGGGTATTTTTATATGGTGCTTAATTGGTTAATAAACTAGGTCAATTATGCAAAATTTCAGCATTCACTGTAGGGCCAAGTGTGTAGGACGTACTACGCACTTGTGTAGCACGCGCCATAGGCGTGCGCACGAGGGGGCAGGGCCCCCCACCCCAATTCAAATTACGTAAGGGGGGGGCGCAAAGTCTGCCCCATACCTTTACTCAGTTCGACCTGTCCCGCTATTTTTTAAAGAGCAGGGTTAGGGCCTGCGCAGGTTTTTGACGATAATGGCTGCCGAAGGTCCCTATGTTGCATTCCAAGGGCTGTTCACTTTCCATCTTTACTCCCGGAAAGCTAAGGACCAAAGGCACGTCTTTATGAGAGGCACATCATCACTTAATTATCATTTTTTCATTTATTGTTAAGCATGTTGTCTTTTGTACTCGACCACGGGGGGAGGGGGGATGAGACGGAACATTGCCCTCCCCCTTTCGATGGGGAACCCTGCGCACGCCTGCGGCACGAGCTACACTGGTCCCGGCGTGAGAAAAAAAGATGAACAGAGATGTAAGAGGCTCACCGAAGAGCACTCCATAGAGAACGTTGATGACGGCGAGGTTATGGGCGAAACCGCACGCCATGACCGGCACGGAACAGAGTAAGGCGCCGGCGATCAGGACTGCCCTCTCGGACAACCCAGGCAGAGGAGGCCGAACACGGGCCTGCGTCGCAGTGTTGGATATACAATCCGAAAACAAGCAGCGAGTTTCAACCTAATACGAGGCTCCACAAAGATGCGTTTTAATTCTTTACTGCGGGAATCGACTTTCGGTCTTCAGTGCTAATTTAATTTACTCTGGGGTTAATGCAATCTGTCGTGTGTGCCACTTACTTCCTTTCATTATGCTTCGCCAAGCGGGAGGACATAATGTCCTTTTTGGCTTGCTTCTCTTGTGGTACGCATCCTTCCTTCCTTTCCTTCCTCCTCATTCCTGGTATTTATAACGTCTCTGATAACAACACATGACAATATGACGGAGACTTAAGTAGATGCATGTGGATCGAGACATAGAGAATTATGGAAATGCACGTGAAATATGTACATAGAACAGCCTACGCTATTAATCAAGCATTACTGACTGGATAGACGTACACAGAGTAAGTATTAAAAAAATAAGCTAAGTAGCGAGGTACATATATGTAATATGATTAGGAACAGTTCGTACTCCGTATAAACCTCTTTATAGGACGTTCTTAGCAAAGAGAGTAATAGGTTCTTGGCACGCGACAAATTGCGGTGCTAATACTTACCAGCCACTGGGAAACTACGAGCGATATGCTGAGAGGCCACGATGCGTCCTGCCTACTCAGCTGAAGCATTTCCATGAAGCCGATGTAGATGACCGACTCAGTCTTGACCAAGATCATGGCGAAGAAGACGTAAGTGGCCGCCGACGCGGCTACGAGCCAGCATTCTCGCGAGTCGGGCTTGACTACCCTCTTTGCGGAGACATGTCGTCTTCAAGCCGTCTTCTGGCGCCGGGGACCAGCAGGAACGCTTACTGGTTCATCTGCAAAGTCACTGCACGGGCAAGCGCAGATCGGCTTAATACACGTAAAGCTACGATGTAATTCAGGCACTAGACATTACACGTGGTCAAAAAAAGAATAAGTAGAAGAGGAATGACAGAGGAGTACGAGGAGTAATGCTTGCTGCAGGCGGATCTATCTAGTGTTCCAAAAGGCTAACAACGCTCGAGTTCGAGAAAAACATTTGGGCGGTATTTTCGTCCTTCCGTCCAAACGTTTTGCGCTTAGCGGGATCAAGTTCCAATATGCTGCCGGAAATTGCTTAGAGGGGATATTCATAATGTTTGGTGCTCCGGCAACACTGGGCGCGTTCGCCATTTTTTGCTGGGCACAGTCGCGGAATCGTCTACTAGTGGCTCAAAAGCTCTCAATTTGACGAGATTTTTTATATTCATAAAGATGTCCGAAATGAAGGAGGAATCTGCACAAAGAGATTGTGCAGGCTGGGCCATCCTGAACCGCGACAACATAGCAGTGTTTAATAACATTTTGGAAATATTGTCGCCAAGTTTCAAAAGTACAGTCACCTTTAACCTGTTCTTCATCTGAGCATTCCATCTGCAAACTTCACAGTCTCAGTTTGGCGTTGTAAATACGGTGAGTATGAAGAACCTGCTATGACTCTAGTACCTTAAATTCTCACTATTAAACAAAACATGTGGCTGACAAAACAAGGTACTTCGCAGAAGTCTTCAGAATAAGCAGAGTGTCAATTTCTTACTGTTAGAGCCCTCGAATATAAAGTATTTCTAAAGAAGAAGACCAAGTTCAGTCGATTAATATTTATAGAAAGCACATTTAGCTGGCTGTTTGTGCTATAAGATTGTAAATGACTACGAATTTATATGCTAGGTGTCGTTTCTTGCCCTCCTACTTTTCCCAGCATGGGTGGGGGGGGGGGGGGGTGAACGGGAAAGCGGTGAAGTGGCTCTTTACTGCTCCCCTCCGGCTACTCCAAGTAAATAGCCTACGTAAACTGTGTAAGCTCAAATTTTCTTTGAAAGAATGTGGGTGATCATAACGTTAAACTACACCACGTAATTACCACTTACGCATGACTACGTAAAAAACAATAATAATAAACTATTTTAAATACGGCGTATTGTTCGACATTGGTTCCTCGCTATTCGTAAAAAAATTTTGGTGTGCCATAAAATCGCCTCCTTGTAACGCATTCATTGCGTTACAAGAGGCGATTACACGCCGTGCTGTCTCTTCCACTTCCCAATCTAGGGTTTTCAGAACCTCCTGTAAGCACGCTGTTAACAGCATTGGCGAGATCATGTCTCCCCGCCTTACACCTTTCTTTATTGGGATTGTGTCGCTTTATGGAGGACTATAGTGGCTGCGGATCCACTGTGGATCCACTTCTCGACGCCCGATCTATCGCCATGATATACAGGACGACACAAGGGAACATGATACGCGGTTCATCCAAGAATAACGGAGGTTTCGACGTCTCCCAATGTGCTACTGCTGCGGTGTCCCGGGACGTATATCACGGTCTTGCAACCCTCGTGTAGCCCCACGGTATGGCCAACCATCGCAATTTACACGACATTCCGAACGACCTCATGATGCACCATGTGCAAAACAAATATATAGATATTTTCCAGAATATTCCTGCTATCAGTTAAAATATATAAGAGGAAGTCACAGTGAACCCGGCCGAAAGCTCAGAATAAATGTCATGTTTTTTCCCTGTGACTTGCTCATATATATATAATATATATATATATATATATATATATATATATATATATATATATAATATATATATATATATATATATATATATATATATATATATATATATATATATATATATATATATATATATATATATATAGGGAAAGAGAGGGAGCCCGACTTCCAAATTATAGAATTTACTATCACTTTCATCTCTTAGGTGCCGACACCACGATATCATTACAACGATCTCCAGTGGCAGATTCCAGATTGATTTTTCAATTTACGCAAAGACCTCCACCTCGTAACGCTTGACTCAAAGCGAAAAATGCCGCATAGGCTGCTACTCGCTGACAGTTTCGCATAAAATCGATTCATACAACGCGTGGCATCGGCCGAATTTTTTTTATTGCCATGCTTTGCTTACTTTGTTAAAACATACACCAGGCAGAAGAGAGCGGGCTAAAGCTGCCACATGAAGCTTTAATTATGCCAGTAAATCCCATTTAATATGGCCAGAAATAATTCTCATATGGTAGCAAATACCGTTTGCTACCACTACACCTTGTGCGGTTACGAATTTTTCCGCCAAATGTTGTTTTCTCGATGAGTAATTGAGTTGCTCTTCGGTGACCGAACTAGTAGTAAAACCCTTTACTGATAAATAATGCGTGTTATCTTTTCTCGGCATTTTCACTGACTGTCTGTGTCAGAGATGTTTTGTATATTCAGAAGCATTTTTGTTTCCTGAAAATCATGCGCTACGCGGTTCAAGACTTCTTTTAAGTTCTCGTAGCTTAAGCGGTCGCTTCAGTTGTTCATCAACACACCATATCCTGCACGCACAAATCCGTTTGAGGGGCATTTTTCACCGAATGTTTCATTTGCCAATGGCCCATGACCTAAATTTGAAAAGCCTAAGACGAAAAAAAAGAAGAGCCCCCTGTGAAATAACTGCCAGACAAGGCGGCCAACAATCAGTTGTCACTGGACGGCGACCAAAGCCAAGCTCTTAAAAATTATCCCGGGGCGGCGCAGGGTGGGCTATGCCCCCCATATCCGGAGGGGGCGCGAGCTCACCCCCCCCCCCCCCCCGTAGTCTCCGCTTACCAGTGTGAACATGGTCTATTGTCGAGGAGCCTGTACGAAATCCTGCTCGGTCCTTTGGTTGATAGAATTCTAAGGTGGTCTGAATTCAATTAGCTGTTATCTTTGTAAATAGCTTGTAGACGACGGACATAAGCTGATCGGCCTGTAATTTTTCAAATCCTTTACGTCCCCTTTCTTATGGATTAAGATGATTTTAGCATTATTCCAAGATTACGGTACCTTCACAAACAGGGGCACTTCGTATAGTACAGGGTGACCAGTTTTTCTAACACAATCTGTCCACCGTCATTCACCAGATCAGATGTTACCTGATCCTCACCAGCGACTTCGGCTCTTTGCATTACCTCTAAGGCTTCTTTACTTCCCCTGTCGTTACTGCTGATATCCGATTCCTCTGGGCTACTGCTACTTCTTACATTATCGTCCTGGTTGTCCCAGTTACTGTACAGATCTCTGTACAACTCCTCGGCTGCTTTAACTATCCTATCCTTATTGGTAGTGTCGTTGCCTTCCTTGTCTCTTAGTGCATACATCTGGTTTTTGCCTGTGCCCAGTTTTCCCTTCACCGCTTTGAGGCTTCGTCCGTTCTTTAGAGCATGCTCAATTCTCCCTATATTATACCTTCTTATGTCGGCTACCTTACGCCTACTGATTAACTTCGAAAGCTCTGCTAGTTCTATTTTGTTTGTTGTGTTCGAGGCTTTCATGCTTTGATGTTTCTTATTGAGGTTTTTCGTCTCCTGGGAGAGCTTACCAGTGTCCTGTCTAATGACTGTATACCTCCGACTTGTACTGCACACTCCGTAATGATACTCGTGAGATTATCATTCACTGCGTCAGCGCTAAGGCCGGTTTTCTCGGTTAGAGCCGAGTATCTGTTCTGAAGCGACATCCTGAACTCCTGTACTTTCTCTCTCAGTGCTAATTCATTAATTGACTTCTTGTGTATTAGTTATATAGTATTATACGTTGTCAACTTCCAAAAGGAAGTGTTTTTCAAAGCCGTCGTCGCTGATTCTTCGACGTTTCCTCGTTCAGTGTAGCACTCTCTCAATGCATGCGCTGGAGGGAAGAGAGAGATAACAATCTTTAACGAAATTCCCGGAGATGTTAGCCTGGTTCATCGCCTGGCTTGCTACTCCAGGTGTCGGGTGATGCCCATGATATAGACAATGATCATATACACTCACAAATAGTACGTGCAGTCACAAACGCACATATATACACAAAATAGTCATTCACAAACTTTAAGTCGAGTGTTCCTCAAGGGCGGTATTATGATGTAGGAACACCTGCGCACCAGCTCGTTGTTGCGCAGTACTTTGGTGCTAATGCCCATGTCCTGTATGAAGTGTCGCCCTTCGCTGTTGCTGACGCTCGGTTAAGGCGTTGAAGGTAAGCAAAATATGAAGAAATTAGCTCTGTGGTGACCCCCCGTCTGACAGGAGGGGGGATCCCTACAGAGCGGTCGCATATTTTTCGAGACGAGAATTGCCGTGGAAGACTGGTTACAACAGGATTTCGGAAAAAAAAAGGTCATTGATTACCGGTAATCAGTTTCAAGAAAGTATGATTGAATTACCTAGAACGTTACAGTTTCGAAAAAGTAATCGATAATATTACAAAAATACAAGAAATTACAACTAATCGATTACTTGTAACGCGTTACGTAGAACTCTAACTATTACTAAAACCTAACAATAATGAAGGAGTAAGACGAAACTTCTTTGTCGCAGAACGCTGTGTTTTCAAGCTTTCTATAAAGAAGCCAAAAACACCGCTAATATTTTCGCTTGTCCAAAATTATCTTTCTAGCATTTTCTTTTTTCTTGTTTCTGAAATTCTACTGCCACACGATTCATGGCTGACCTCCCGTGGTGGGTTAAGCCATTCTTCTAGGAACCAACCATTCAACCAAACAAGCTTCCGGATACTTTGCTTTTAATGTGATTTTCCATTTCGCTGACCGTCACCAGCATATTTATTAAGGAGGGCCAGCCCCGCAAGGATCCTCCTGACGTGGCAGCGTCCGCGGCGGCCGCCTCCAGGAAGCGGAACGGTGACGGAAACAGCGCGGACACTGATGAAACCGTCGTCCATTTCTATGACGGTGATGAATCATCTGACGACAGCTTCGAGGTCGTAATGAGCCGCAAGGTGAATAGAACACCTCTGATCCCGTTAGA
>NC_051178.1:38582129-38614362 GCF_013339695.2 Rhipicephalus sanguineus
ACACACACACACACACACACACACACACACACACACACACAAACACACACACACACACACACACACACACACACACACACACACACACCACACACACACACACACACTTCTTAAACAAGTTGGCTCATCTGTTTAACTTGTGTGCGACAACTAAGATTTTGTTATGGCAGGTATACTTCACACGACTCTTGAAATCAGATTTTTCGCTTGAAGTTTCATTTGTTGCCGATGGTGAGTTTCAGCATATGCTTTGCATATTTTTGCCTTGCGTAGCGTGTGGCGATGTCATACAGTCTTACGAGTGCAACTGAGACAAAATATCACCAAAAAGATAAACAGAACACCTTCTTTGTTAGCACCATTGGGAGAAATAACATGCTGTCACAAAGTCTGCCTTCCGCTTTACGTCATGGCTCACATGAGCAGCTCGTCGCGGAAATCAGGCAGATCCACCATGACGCAATAGAAGAAGGGCACCGAATAATATTCCACTGGCTGCCTAGTCACTGTGGCATTCAGGGAAATCCAAGCGGACAGGGGCGTAGCCAAGGGGGGGGGGTTGGGGGGGTTCAAACCCCCCCCCGAAATTTTTCAGTTTTGCTTCCGTATATAGGCACGCACACATACAAACGCACGCACGAACATACATAAAGTATGGTTGAACCCCCCCCCCCCCCCCCGAAAAAAATTTCTGGCTACGCCCCTGCAAGCGGACGCGGCTGCCCGATCCGCTCATGACGGTGTCAGCCGTATCACCATCCCCTGTGAAGATCGGACGTCGCAAGAGAACTTCGTGTGCTAGCCCACGTCGTATAACGTTGGATGGATTTGTGGAAGTCATTATCGACATTTACAAGTGCACGGCTGCATACCTTGGACCCTGATCTTGAAATACGCATCCCGTCCAGCTTATCACAACGTGACTCTACCCTGCTGGTCCGTCTATGGCTGGGAGTGGCCTTCTCAAATGCATATCCGTTTATTTTTGGAATGGCTGAGAGCCCGTCGTGTGAAGTCTGCGGGTGCAGCGAAACAGTCGCGCACCTTCCCTGTGAGTGCACCCGCTTCAACTCCGAAAGAGCGGCCCTCTCAGCCGCATTGGGCCAGCTGGACAACCGCCCTCTCACGGAGAACAAAATCCTAGGGCCCTGGCCTACCCGGTCTTCAGCACGAGCCGCTCTGAGGGCGTTGTTGCAGTTTCTTCAAGCAACCGGACTCAATGACAAACTCCGACTGTTGGCATAAAATGTTGCTGTGTAGTACTTGGACTATGGTCAAGACTTTGTGTTTTTTTTTTGTTTTTGTTGTATATTGTCGCGTGGTGTCGTCACATCTCTTCTTCTTTTTTTATTCTTTTACATCCCCTTCCCCCTTCCCACGTGCAGGGTAGCAAACCGGAGAATTCTTCTGGTTAACCTCCCCGTCTTTTCTTTCTCTCTCTCTCTCTCTCTCTATCACAGCCGTTTTTCTTTATGCTTCTTTCCTCGATATTTATCCTTGCGGCACCCCCTGGTTGTTTTCATCTGGAAGAAAATGGTAGACAAGTTAGCAGATTCGCGTACTTATCTTCGGAGTGCCATAATAAGGAAAGGGTATATTGTTCCACCTTGCGGGCTATATATATATATATATATATATATATATATATATATATATATATATATATATATATATATATATATGACATAGTGCGCTTAACTGCACCAAGTCAGTTTAAACGGATAAATTATTCTTCGAGAATTCTAGTGCCAATTTTACTGCCAAAGTCTCATTATCAGAAGAAACAATAAAGGCCGAAGTTTCGTTTTTGAATTCAGCGCTGAAACTTCAGCACCAGAATATCAGCATGATGTCACGAATTTCAAGGTTCTTTCTTTTTCGTATTTTGGCCACATTGGCTTTATAGCATTTCCTGAAATTTGGTACGTTAGGTCTACAGCAGAACGCGATGTAATTAGTTTTTTTTTACCGTTACGCAATTATGGAGGCCCTATAGCGAATGCCGTCAAGGTCTACGACGTCGCGGCGTTTGGCGCAGAGAACTCGGGGAGGCGACGCCAGCTGTATTTACGTTTTCTCGTGCCTTTTCTCGCTTCACCAAGCAACAGTGGCGCTTTTGGTAAGTGACAAATACGAGAAATGTCGTTTTTCTGGTCGCATTGGTATCTCAGCTGTACTACGTATGAGTCCTATCTTCATCCTTGAACAGTGTTACCAAAGGTAGGAGAATCTTCAAATGAAAACTCTCAAGGTTTATTGGCCCTGAGGGTTTATTGGTCAGCTGCAAGCTCTTAAAAAGATCGCGTGCTACGTGTCGCTAAAGAGCAAAATGGAGTGTTCCACCCCGCCGCCATGGCTACGAGTGACGCTGGCGAACACTCCCAGGATTACAGGCACAGAAATGCCCACTAAAGTGGACGGAGGATCGACCGCTGTCGTAGCCCAACTGGTAGAGGCGCGTTATCCGGAGGCTGTGGGTTCGGTCCCTACCAAAGGCAAGTTTCTCGCCCTCTTTAATTCTTTGCCATGTATGTCATAATTACTGCACTACAGTTAAGAACTACACATATGCTGTCTTCTATGCCTTCCACGTCTTCACTGTTTGTTGCCTCCACTATGTTGTGTCTGACAAGGAAACGGGTCCTTGATCCTTTCCTCTTCTGTCGTTCGTTAAAAATGAAGAAAATGTACGTCGGGTGCCTCACCTGAGAAAGCGCCGAGTGGCTCCCTTTGCCGACGTGTTCGGAACTTGTGCAAGCACATACTGAACGTCCACGTGAGCGTGAAAACGCCGTTCACAATTGCGAGGGCTATGTACAATAGGTCGTACGAGCCGCCGACATCTCGTGTGTAGCCTGGGAACGTGAAGAGCTTAAATCAGAGGGGAACCGCCACCTTCACTAAACAGAGCAAACGTGCACTTTGGCTAGTGCAAGGCACGCCGCACGACAACGGTATAAATTTTGGCCTTACGCACCGCGGGGCACGCGCAGTACTGCTCAAGATAACACGACAGATAACGGGGCGAGACTGATAGGCAAGAGGAAAGCGAGACGAGACTGGATGTGTTCGGAAGTATTTCTTGATCCGTGGGTGAACGTGACACATTTGCCTGGATATCAACAAAATTTAGGCGACAGAAAACCACGCCTGTCGCCTTCGAAGCCGCCGGTAAATAAATAAAAAATTCTATTATGTAAGCCTTAGACATTTTAGAGGCGAACCTTAAGGCCGATGTTTGTCCGTCCGTTTGGCATCCGTGCGCACGGCACAGCACCGTGTAAAACCGAAACATCAGGTTTGACAGTAGACTAATATCACTCATAATTGTGACGAAACAATATAAAACACATACAAGCACAAACCCTACTCGGCGACATCAACGTACACATTATGGGCCTTATGATCCAGCTTTGTGGTCGACTTTCACTGTCCGCTGTCACGGTATATAGAAAACCGTTGCTATAGTCGAAACATATGTGCGTAAGTGAAAAAAAAAAGGTTTACAATAGAGGAACATCATTGTGACAGACCAATATAAAACACCTACAAGCACAAACCCTTTATACTAGTCAGCGACTTCAACGCAGACATTATGGACCTTAGGACCTAGCTTTGTCGTCGACTCTTTATATCACTTTATGTCACTTTATCACTTTATGGCGGCGAGAGTGTTCCACACTCGCCGCCAGGGCTGCAATCGGCGCTGACTAACACACCAAGGTTTAAATGCACATATATACCCCATAAAGTGGACGGGAAGATGACCGCCGCCGTAGCTCAGTGGTAGAGCATCGGACGCGTTATTCGAATGTCGCATGTTCGGTCCCTGCCGGCAGCAAGTTATCTTTTCGTCCACTTTACTTTCTTCACATTTATATCTTAATTACTACAAATAACGTCCCCTATGCTTTCCTTGGCATTATTGTCTGTTAGTTTTCATTAATATTGTGTCTAACAAAGAAAAACGAGCCCTTAAAAGTAATCTCCTTTCCTTCATGTCACTTTATGTCACTCAATTTAGATTATATGGGGCAACGCTCTGGTAACGTACGGTTACTCACCCATACGATACCCAGAGCTTCGCCCACTCGTTATGATTCACTTCGTGGAGATGCGTAGTTTTTTTTAACTTGGTCATCACTTTGAGGTGTCAAACTGCGTCATACAAATAACGCCGTTGCAGGTCTATACATTGAGATTAGCTCACATCAGAGTTTGTATTTACCAGCGAACATTGGCTTTTCGAATTTTACAGCAAGGCTTACGTTCGCCGCAATGAAGGCGCATCTAAATGAACCACAGTTACTTGGTTCCCTTATTATTCGGGAGCAGTTGTCTAAACTTTTTTTGTTTTAATCCAGAATAAACGACTCGCTCACCGACAAGGGGCGGCCGAACGAGGCAAATGATGCCGGCGACGAAGTTGGTGACGCCCAGGCTAAGCGGCAGCGCCTGTTGGTCGAACAGCTCGGCTACCATGACGGTGCAGGCGAATATTCGACTTCCCCCTGTGAGCCCCGTGAAGAAGGAGCTCACCAGGAGAACCCAATATTTCTTGACAAGCACCGTGACTACCAACGAGGCTGCCTGGACGGCGAAGCCCCCGAGTATTAAAGCTTCGTGACTCAGCACCTGTATTGTGTAGAAACAAAAACGTAAAACGATACAGAGCAGAGGAGAGATTCAAATAAACCAAGAGGCAAGATGCTGATGTAATGTATCAATTTTCGGTTTTTATATAGCGCCCATTTCGACCTGTCTCACGTCATAATTAAAATGTGTATTCGCTATTTTGATGCCTTCCCGTGTAGAATACAGGTAAAGTGTCCTAGAAGGGCTCTTTGCTGTTAGAATAATCCATGCTCAATTGGGTATCAATTTTATTCCTAATGTGATAGGACTAACCATAGTGCTTTCATGCGAGCTCTTGAGAAACTAACTTCGACTTTGTCGCACTTTGAATCAAGGTGATACTGCGTGGGTTGGTTGGTAATGCATCTCTGACGAGGAAAAATTATTTTAGTGCGCAAAACGTCTGAAGAACGTTCGTGTTATACCATTATTTTCTTCAAACGTTCTGCGCACTAGAAACGTTTTTCCTTGTCAAGGGCGCAGGGACCGCAAAGCCACCATAAAGATTGGGCAGTCAAAATCGGGAACCTTCACCCTGGTTGCGAGGGGCACGCCGCAGGGTGCGGTAATTTCGGTTCTCTTGTTCAACATAGCCATGAAAGGCCTCTAGGAGCGTCTTTCCACTGTAGCCAATACAAACCACGCCCTATATGCTGACGACATTACTGTCTGGTGCATGACAGGTTCGGATGCTGAGGTGGAGGAAGCGCTCCAGACGGCACTGTCTATCACAGAAAGTTTTTTGGAGGGTACGGGGCAGAGCAGGTAGCGATAGCTCTAGCTATGAAGGACCCTTCGCGTCCTAAGATATTCACCGACTCTAGGGCTGCCCTCCGGGCCTTCGCTTCGGGTGTGGTCTCAAGAGAGGCTGCCGCTATTCTCAGTTCGAGGGGTGTAGGAGGCTTTCACACAATTACCTGGTTCCCGGCCCACATGGGCTCAGGGGCTCATCCGACAGTTCCCAACGTCAACGAACTTGCCCATAACCGTGCGCGAGAAATCACGTGCCGCGGTGGTGCGGGCGGGTCCGGAGGCGGCTTCACGGAGAGCTTCAGGGATCCACTTGGCACCTTCAACGAAGTTACTTCGCACTATCAACTGTCAAGGCGGCGATACCCCCTCCCGCATTCCAAGCTTACTAGGCCGCAGTCGTCGGTTCTCCGGATGCTGCAGGCAGGTTCCTTCCCGTCTCGCAGCACGTTTAGCCACTTTGCTGAAGGCATAAATCCAGGATGTCCTAGCTGTGGGGCGGATAATTGCACACTCGCTCATATGCTCTGGCAGTGCCCGGCGTTACTTAGCGCAAAGTTCAGCACAGAAGAGGACTGGGAGAGGGCTCTTAAAAGCCACTAGCTCTCAGTCCAGCTGTCGGCAGTCCAGGAGGCCTGCGAACGGGCGGAGGGCCACGGTCTTCCAGTACCGGCGTGGGCGCGGCCAGCAACTGCGGCGGACCCCCCTTCGGGGGTTGTCTGATCGGGGTTCTCCAGGACCAAATAAAGTTCATTTCATCATCATCTAGTAAGTTGTAAAAACGTTGAATGTTTGAAAAAGAGCGTCTTATCCCATGCTAACAGATTGTTAAGGAAGGCATGTAACAATGTGGTAGAGAGGAAGTGGCTACAATTTCTGTTTTGGCCTTTGTTGCTGACTTCCTAATCTCTCAATTGCTAACTGCTTGCGCCTTTGCTAACGGGCAGCGGTTAATGACTTTATGTTTACTCGGCTGCACAACAGCACTCGCAGAGTGGTTGGTAACTAAAAATGGCAGCTTCGCACCAGTGGTGCCAAGCCTGAAGGAAAGCTGGGCGGCCTTCCTTTTATTTTTCCCTTTCTTCCTTCTTCTCTCTGTTTCTTGTATCTCTTGTTTGTATCTGTTTCTTTCTATTTCTTTCTCTCTCACTCTATCTATTTCTCTTTCTTTCTCGCTCTTTCTGTATTTCCTTCTCTTTCTTCCCTCTCTCTCTTCTCTCACTGTGTATCGCTTCGTCTTTCTTTCTATCTCTTTCTCTTTCTTTTCTCTCACTTTCTCTCCCTATCTATCTTTTTCTGTCTTGTGATGTTTTTATGTCTTTATTCCCTTTCTTTCTTTCTTTCTTTCTTTCTTTCTTTCTTTCTTTCTTTCTTTCTTTCTTTCTTTCTTTCTTTCTTTCTTTCTTTCTTTCTTTCTTTCTTTCTTTCTTTCTTTCTTTCTTTTCACGTGTTATTTTTCGTTTAACACTCGCACTTGCTGCACACGGTAGTGGGGCGCGTGCCCAATTCCTGTGGTACGTACCCACCTGAGGAGCTTTGCACGACGAATCACAGTTAAGTTACCGACAGCTTAAACAGCTTCGCAGTTAAAATGATTGGCAATGAAGCGCCGTCTCGCTGCAGCCACAGGCTTCCATTCCTTGCTAAGCGCCTGGGTAGGCATAGGCCTATAACCATATCGACGTGAAAGCGCTGGTGGCCCCATAGGAGTGCGCAAGAGAGGGGCAGGGGGGGGGGGGGCAGCCACTCTTTCAAATTATCTGGGGTGGGGGGGCGGCGAAGCCTGCCATATGCCTTTGCTTAGTCGGACCTGTCACGTGATTGTTTAAAGAGAAAAGTTATGGCCATGCATGTTTTTGACGATAATGGCGGCCGAAGACCTCTAATGTTGCATTCCAAGAGCGGTTCACTTCCCATTTTCACCCCCGGAAAGCCGGGAACCAAAGGCATGCCATTGTGGGAAGCACGTCATCGCTTCCTTTTACAGCGAAAGCTGTCATGAGATCACAACAACGGCCGTTTTTGGCGCCGTAGTTGGCCGACGCCGCCGGCGCCGGTGTCTAACCGCTATCGCACGAATTAGAAAAAAAAACGAAATAAGAAAAATATCCGGGATGGAACGGGGCTCGTTCGAACTTGGGCCCTCTGCATGGGAGCCCAGTCCGTGGGAGCCCAGTGATTTATAGCGTAGTGGGCACCTCGCAAGTGCACTTGTATGGTTGCCGAGGAAGCCCATAAGGCCCCCACGATCCATCTCCTCAGGTCCCAATAAAGAACTCTCCCTCTCTCGTATTCGCGCTCCAAATGGGGAATCCTGAGCACGACTATGGGTGGCCCTTGTATCTAGTTATTCGGAACCAATCTCGCGAAGACTGCTGAAATTACGTTGGACTTAGCTGGTAAGGGGAGTCGGTGGATTACTTCACATTTGAAGGCCAAATAGGGAGACAGATTGCTTGCTTGAAGTGGGGCTGGACATCGTCATGTGAGACTACGGTGTTCATCCCGCGCCATCTCGATGCCGAAGCCAACAGGCGAGCTAACCATGGACTGATTCTGCAGTAAGAACATTATTTTTAAATGGCTGCCTATAGTCTAGGAAGGCTGCAATTTCGGATCCTCATTTTCAGGAGCACCGTCATGAGTGAGGCTGGAAATGGCGCGGCTTACCTTCGCGTCGAGGACGAAGCCGATTCCGATTTTGGACACCAAGTCGCCGACGGCACAGGCGGTGACCAAGGCAACCGCTTCGAAGCTGACCAGTCCATTGTCCGTGCCGAAGTCGACGGCGGTGAGCAGGAACGAGGTGATCACCAAGAACGAGACAGCACGTGAAACCGCCACGTGCAAGAACGTCCAGGACACGAGTGAACGCAGGCTGCGTGCCAGTTTGCTTTTCACCGGCTGTACATTTCCGAGCAGCGGTTTCCTCTCATGCGACTCCGGTGCTTCTGCGAGGGAACTTACGCGCCAGATGAAGAGAACGAGTGTTATCTTTAGGCAAACTTGAGTGAAACAAATTGCATTAAAACAGGGGAAAAGCGCTGATAATGAAATATGATAATGAAATGTTCACAGTTCTACTGGGAAAGCAATTAAGTAGGCAGACAAAATTTCTCCGTCACCGCCGCGGTGGCTGCTGACGCGAAAGACGCGGGTGCGATCTAAGCCGCGGCGGTGGCATTTCGATGGAGGCGAAATGCCAGAGGCCCGTGTGCTGTGCGATGTCAGTGCACATTAAAGAACCCCGGGTGGTTGAAATTATCCGGAGCCCTCCACCATGGCGTTTTTCCTAGCCTTAGCCGTTTTGGGACGTTAAGCCACACCAACAGTATGCGTATGCTACATGAGTATCCCTCAGCCGTACATGCTAGGTAGATAGATTCAAACGCCATGGTTGCTCCGGCCAGGTTTTATGGCTTGAATGATGTCATAGTTTTTGACAATAGTAGCGCGCAAGCAATCCCAATATATTTAATTCATGGCGGTATGCCTTTCATTTAAGTTCTCTCAAAATGGAAAACGTCAGTTCTCTTTTAACTATAGCATACAAACGCGCGTGCATACTATAGTTTCCTTATCTATAGGCGGGCTAAGGTGGCGTTTCTTGTTCGACAACTTCTCATCACTTCAAGCTTCCCTCTTCCCATGAACATGTGTCTTGTTTGCATACCCTTATGTAGAGTCACACCCGCGTTTAGGTATTCACAATTCCACGTCATGAAGTCCACGACCCTGACTCCATAACTATAGAATATAACTGAGTAATCGTAAACTTGACATTAAAGCCAGGCGTAGTTTCTTTGTGACACAGCTCTAATGATCAGACGCTCAGAAATGTGACGATTGCATGTGCCTTTTGTTTGAATCTTAACCTTTATGCACCTAGCATTTACAAATCTCACATAATCGAGATATATATTTAAATTATATGAAGCGTATGCCGACCTAAAGTCACTTTCAATATCCTCTTATAGAAGTCTTACGTTGGCTTCTTTCTTGCCTTTCTTAAGGAGCAGTAGAGATATGAAGTTACCATTCAGGTTGTTTGTTATATAAGATGTGTGCATTTCTTTTTCAGAGGGCCCAAATTAAAAAATCACAGCTTCTCGCTCAATAATTTAACAGGTTTCACTGAAATGAAACAAAGTTTACTCAAATCGCTCAAAACCATTATCCAATTACAGAAATTTTGTTCGTCCCTTCTACACGAATACTGAGGGCTTAGTTTAAATTTTCGATGGATGCAAAGGGCGATAGCTTTTGGTTTGTGCACTAGGCTGTCAGTATACCGTAATGGACCGAGCTTAGCACCATCAGCTGTCGAGGCATATCGACTGCATCATAGCCTGTATTAGTCAGTGTTAACGAGTGCTAGTAGCACGCCAATAAATACAGTAGCGAAGTCGCGTGACTTCATGGAGAACCTATCTATCTATCTATCTATCTATCTATCTATCTATCTATCTATCTATCTATCTATCTATCTAATCTATCTATCTATCTATCTATCTATAGCTATCATATCTATCTATCTACTATCTACTATATATCTATCTATCTATCTATCTATCTATCTCTATCTATCTATCTATCTATCGATCTATAGCTATCTTTCTATCTATCTATCTATCTATCTATCTATCTATCTATCTATCTATTCTATCTTATCTGGTCTGTCTGTCTGTCTGTCTGTCTGGCTGTCTGTCTGTCTGTCTGTCTGTATGTCTGTCTGTCTGTCTGTCTGTCTGTCTAATAATGTTTAAAGCATAAACAATATCTCCTTCCAGTCTCATTGGTCGCATGATAAGGCTGGGCTGCCACTGAGAAAAAGTGAACGACAGCTTACACCAGTGACAGCCAGGGACTTTACTATGCAAGCTTCTCCAAACTCTGCGTGCTTCCTATGGCGACAGGACAGCGAGGCAGCCGGCTCGACGTAGCCGTTGGAACGGGAGGCAGCGTCGTCGCTTCGGGGTACCCGGTCCACGCTAGATGCAGCCCAAAAGCATGGTCAGTTCCAGGGTTCCTAGTGTAAGCAGTACGTAGTGGAACTGGAGCGCCTTCCGCAGTGCCTCAACAACCAGGGGGAAGATGAATCCTGATGCTGCGGTCACCACGAACACTGATCCCATAACCGTGCACGGTAGCGAACGAAGTGCCGAGCCACCACCGTGAACGGCACCAAATCGACGCAGGCCAAGCCAAGGCCTGAAAGCCGGATACGTGACAAATAACGCTGTTAGGGGACACTAAAGAAAACGCTTAGTCAACTTAAATTGATATTTCTTATATATAAATTTCAATGTTCATTGTACAGCAGTAGGTTCCCATTAAGAGACAAAACGAGGCGTAAAAATTTACACATTCTGAATTTCGTGACGAGACCACCAGGGGCGTAGCCAAGGGGGGGGGGTTGGGGGGGTTCAAACACCCCCCGAAATTTTTCAATTTTGCTTGCGCAATATACCTCACACATACAAACGCACGCACGAACATACCTAATGTATGGTTGAACCCCCCCCGAAAAAAATTTCTGGCTACGCCCCTGGAGACCACTTTCCAGTAAGGGCGGTGTGGCGCCACAAATTTCACAGTCCAACGGAATCTTGATGTTACAGGAGGCGCAACTGCTGATTCAAAGTTCAATCTGGGATTATTACTGAATAAGGAAAGAATGAAGAGCACGTGTTCCATTACGCCACGCAACAGGAGCTCATATATCAGGGAAGAGGGACAGCCAGCGCCGTCGCAAGAACGATGCGGGTTGATGCCAATGTGACAGGGTGGAAAGAATAGGGGGCTGTCCTTGCGTCACTGGAGTCTTTGTTCTCTCAGCGGTCCCATTTTACAAATACGCTTGGCCATCAGCGCAAGGAGCAGCAACTGAGCAGCAAGATGCTGACATGTGAATGTCTTTCTTCTTTCTTTCTTTCTTTCTTTCTTTCTTTCTTTCTTCTTTCTTTCTTCTTTCTTTCTTTCTTTCTTCTTCTTTCTTCTTTCTTCTTTCTTTCTTTCTTTCTTTCTTTCTTTCTTTCTTTCTTTCTTCTTTCTTTCTTTCTTTCTTTCTTTCTTTCTTTCTTTCTAGTCTGAGAAGGGCTCTTGCACCTCGTTTGGGATGAGTTTATATAGAAATGTTCTTGTCTGTTCGTCAAGGTTACCATTGGGTCGACCATAGGCGTGCGCACAGGGGGGGGGGGGAAGGCAGGGGGCGCCCCCCCCCTAATCACCTAAGAGGGGGGGGGCGCAAATCTGCCCCGCACACTGACCCTTTTAGTCACCTAAGAGGGGGGGGGGTGGCAAAATATGCCCCATACATGGCTTAGTAGGGTGGGGCGGGGGGCGCTGCGATGAACGTTCGCCCCCCCTGATGCGGAACCCTGCGCACGCCTATGGGGTCGACATATTCGCACAGCGCTAAGCGAACGAGGACGTGTGAAAGGACAAAACACCGGCGCTGTGTTCGGTCCTTTCATACGTCCTCGTTCACTTAGCGCTGTGCAAATATGTCTAACTCTAAATCACCAACTAGCCCATTGCTGCCGTTCTATCAAGTTACATGTCACAGTACAGTTACATTACATATAAAGTTATCTTGCACGTTGTAGTGTGTCGTGACCCAGCGAATTGTCACGCATGTTTATACATGCGGAATATTCGCTTCAGAGATGTCTTAGGATATTGCTGCTTATTCTGTTTTGCATTTAATGAATTTTGTCGTCACCAGGACACACACACACACACACACACACACACACACACGCACGCAGCCCCGTCACGGTGGTCTAGTGGTTATGGCGCTCGACTGCTGACCCAAAGGTCGCGGGATCGAATCCCGGTCGCGGCGGCCGCATTTTCGATGGAGGCGAATATGCTTGAGGCCCGTGTACTTAGATTTAGGTGCACCACTAGTGGTCGATATTTCTGGAGCCCTGCACTACGGCGTCCCTCATAATCATATCGTGGTTTTGGGACGTTAAACCCCAGATATTATTATTATTACACACACACAGCAGAGCTGGTGAGCGCTTATAGCTGGTCCTGGCTTGGCTAGGCTTTTACCCTCTCACCTCTCTCTTTCCCGCCCCTTGCCACACTACACATGACCATGCTTGCTCTTTCTCTTTTTTTTCTTTTTCTTTGTGTCTGTGTCTTTCTATTTTTTCCGCTTTATTTCCTTTCTTTCTCATTTTCTCTTCTCCTTCTTTCTATGTCTTTCTTTCCTCTCTGTCTGTTCTCGTTCTCTCGCCTACTATTTTTTTTCTCTCTTTCTACCTATCATCTATCTATCTATCTATCTATCTATCTATCTATCTATCTATCTCTATCTATCTATCTATCTATCTATCTATCTATCTATCTATCTATCTATCTATCTATCTATCTATCTATCTATCTATCTATCTATCTATCTATCTATCGATCTATCTATCTACTATCCTACCTACCTATCTATCTATCTATATCTATCTATCTATCTATCTATCTATCTATCTACATATCTATCTATATCTATCTAATGATCTATCTATCTATCTATCTATCTATCTATCTATCTATCTATCTATATCTATTTTCAGTCTGTTTCTTTCTATATTTTTTTCTCTCTCTCTCTGTACTCGTTCTCCCCTCCCTCTTTCCCTCCTCCTCATCCTCACTTCCCTTTCCGACCCCCTTGCTATAATACTATACTCTACAAGTCTATGCTATGATCTGCTAGCGCGCCTGGATAGCCGAGTGGTTAGGACGCTCGCCTTCGGATCGTGGGGAGGCGTGTGCGAACCTTGCCTCGCCAAGAATTTCTCTTTCTCTATCTTTCTTCTCTCTTTGTACTTGTTCTCTCGACCATCAGAGTTATTGCATTCCACGCCGGACACATCGGCGCACGTTTTGTGCGCGAGGAAGGCCTTACTGAACTTTTTGCGTGCCAGTGGCCTATTGAATAGGCTTTAGTACTCCCGCTCTACAGCTTCCTTTTGTTTATATATTTTTTTAATCGCGCGCCTGCTCTTCTCTCCGCTGTCCTTTCCATCTTTCTTTCCCCTTCCCCCTCCCTTAGTGTAGGGTAGCAAACCGGATGCTACAATTCTGGTTAACCTCCCTGCCTTTCTCTCGTTTTATTATCTCTCTCTCTCTCTCTCTTTGTGGGAGCGAAGCAGACGAGGAAGGCGGTGAAGAAGAGGACGAAGAGAGCGCATGCGGGTTCATGATGACGATAATCTTCTATGGACGACACACGGCAAATCTCAACCATAACAGCTCTGCTGTAAAAGTAAGGAATTTTATTTGAAGAGTTGTTCTGCATCAATTGAGGCTGACTAAAGAGATGCGGCGTGAAGCGCTTTCTTTTTTTGCACTAATATTGATGGGTTCAACAGTGATTAACGTCCCACAGAGTCCTATAGAAACAGTTGGACAGTCAATGACTCCAGGTCAACAATTGAGATCCAGATGCAATCATGAGTCGGTAAGTTAAGAAGATAACGTAGGTTACTTGCGCTTGCGGGTGCGTAAAAGTCTCGTAATTTCACTATAGTCGGTTCATAGCAAATAGCGATGAACGAATACTGTACATACCGCGAAAAAAGAGAAGATGAAGGAGAAGGCTTTCAACAGGACGACCACTGCACATATCGTGACTTGTTCCGCGTTCTTTTGATTGTTACCTCTGCGTTCTCTCATCTGCCACCGACTTGCACGATGTCTCACGCATGAGCTTTGCTCTCCGTGGGGACAACCTGTCTTAATGTGGCCATTTCTTTCCTTCTGCTGCTGTTGACAAGCGCCAAGAGATAGAGTGGTTTGAGGTTAAGATATATTCGCTAATTTCTGCAATCCACAAGGGAACGCCATCATAGGGAAGAGGGAGAAGTGAGCGCAAAGGCCACCTTCTCAAGATGAGTGCCCACGCGTTTGGCAAGTTATTCGTGTTGAGCTGGTGTTCCGCAAATACAAACAAACCATAAAACTGTTTGTTGTAGTGGCAAGCATTGCGGAAGTCTGTATGTTCGTGGTATTGCTATATTATCGACCTAATTGTAAGAAAGTCGAAGATTTACTTTCACGCCCGGGATTTTACTGTACAGTATCAACGGGAAAAGATTGGCACAAGTGACCGGTTGCCGGAGCGGCAATATTGCGACACGCGGCGCTGCGCGCCGATATCGAGAGTGCCAAGAACATTACATTTTCCAAAGCAGGGGTGGCCGGCGGAAAGCACTCTAACAAGCAGCTTTTTCTGGGCAACTGTGATAAAGATACGGTTGCTCGCAACTTCAGCGAAAAAATAAAAACAAAAAGGATATCGTGTGTATAGCCACATCTGGCGATGAGCAATGAACAAGCGTTTCTTTAAGATATGGGCTCTCGGATGGGCCAACAGCAATATGGGCTGCTTTCCGACGGCCACCCCTGCTTTGGAAAGTGGAATGCGCTTGGCAGTCTCGCTATCGGCGTGCTCGTGTCGCCGCGTGTCGCAATTTTGCGGCTCCGGCCACCGTTAACTTGTGCCATTCTTTTTCCGCCGAGACTGTACATTTTAATTTTGTATCGTCCTCACGTGTCGTCCTTTTTTGGCCTTTCAGCTTATCGTTTTCATTCAACGATCGACCCACCAATGTGTTCTAGTTGTTGTGGTGCTCGACTGCTGACCCGAAGGTAGCGGGGTCGAATCCCGGCCGCGACGGCTTTCACGGAGGCGAGATGCTAGAGGCCCGTGTACTTAGATTTAGGTGCACGTTAAAGAACACCAGAAGTCAAAATTTCCGGAGTCCTTCACTCATAATCCCTCATAATCATAGCGTCCCTCATAACCATAACGTGGTTTTGGGATGCAAAACCCCCAACAGTTAATATTGTTTTCATGTAACGATCCATTTTTGTATAGTTCCTACAGTGCTCACCAAAGAGAATGCCGTACAGGAAAACGACGAGTCCAAGGCTCTGTGTCAGGGCGCAGGCCATCACAGGTAGCGCGCACAGCAGCGCGCCAGCCACCATCAGAACAGTGTCCGAAAGCCACATGCCGAGCAAACCGTACAAGGGTCCTGCGGTTGAAAATGTGCGAGTCAGTGTTAGCTATAGCGCGCGAGAATTCAAATAGTATCTCGACGATAATGAATTTTAGGTGACTTAGCTGTATAAGGATGCCCTGCAGTTATGACGCAGTAGTCGTTAAGCCTATAATAATGACACTCACAACAACAATGTACTCATGCAGCGAATGACGTCTGAGGGATTGCGTGTCGGCTTTTTTAATTTTTCAGGAGCTTTCGCGCACAAAATGACCACGTTACTGTTTACAGTAGCGTAATTGACGCTGCATGCGTTGCATTATTAGCCTTGCATTGTTGAAATTGGTTGCTCACCAAAAACTAAATATGTGGAATCTCTCTAGCCGACACTAGTTTCGCGGTTATTAAAATTGTTTCACTAAAAATATCCTGTGTTCATAACTTACGCAAACAAAGGCGATAAAGTGACGATTGCAGCGCGTTGTAACTTCTCAGTGTTTTTTTCTTTTTTTTTCATTTCCTCTGAGCAGGAATATTCAGCCGTAAACTTATAATTAAATAATTTAAACTATTATTAAAGGTGGTAAGTAATGCGGTTGCAAGCATTATTTGCACACATCGCGACAGATAAGTGGTGTTACAAGCGTAGGGATCATTGGGCGAGTTTTCGTGAAAACATGATAAAAAGCTCTGGCTCCTTCCTTTGCGCTGTTTATTAAACATATGTGACAGTTATTGGAGCGGATCATTTGTTTAACTTACAAGTATTCCACAAAACATCGTCTGGTTGGCAGATGAGCTGTCTTCTTCTATACTCCTGTTACTTCACTGCCAAGTAAATCGCACTTAATATTATTAGAATATCCGCCTTTTAAAGAGATATTTTGATCGAAAGGTTGTCATTATGGTCGATATTTTTAAAACAATGCGTCCGCATATTGAACATGTTCACCTCGTCGTTCATAAAGGAAGAGACTATTTTCCCAGCTATCCGGGGCTTTGTGCTGTGCTGCAAACTCGCAGGTGTTGCCTGTTCTACATGCGCAAAGAAGTTCCTTACCACCGGCCTTTCTCCGAACATAATTCCGTCAGCGAGACGCGCAGTGAACGGTTACGCCAACGAAAACTCATGCTGATCTTTCCATCTCGGGGACATGCTAAATCAGTATTATTCATAGAGCATTGACATTTGGTGTCACCGTGTCAGAAAGTTGTCTGCAAGTGCACGCTGCTCGTGGTAACTCTTGAGCCCTTTAAAATTAACGGATGTATCAACCGGAAGTGACACCACAGCTGCGCCTTAATTTAGTACTTACGAATACTCGCGGCGGGCTTATTTCTAAAAGACATTTTTTTCTTGTGGAATTATTGCATCAATGCGATTCATTAAATTAGTGCATCGTATAACTATCTTATTGCAAGGACGCAAGAAATATATAGAAGGTACATTTACGCACTATGCGCGAGTGGTGTCAATATGAGTGAACTACACAATCGCACACAAGCCCCCTTCTCTAGATTTTCTTCACTTCCACATCTTCATCATACTTTAACAACTGCAATCGCTTTCTTGTGGGTCGGTGTAGCGTTTACTAACTCATTCAGCTATCTCAGTGGTATGGTAGATTCATCCATGTGCGATAAGTGCCATTGTGTAGGGACTGTTGATCAACTCTTGTGCACAACTTGAACAACATCGCCGGACTCTCCAGTGTGCCTTGAGCAGACTCGACGATCGGCCCTTTACCGAAGGAAAGATCTTGGGCGCCTGGTCTCACAGCACATCAGCCCGGAGAGCCACACGGGCCCTCCTGCAGTACTTGAAGGCAACAGCGTTGAGCGGCCGCCTGTGATACGCTGCACTATGTGTGTGTGTGTTGTGAAATGTGTGTGTGTCTCTCTCTCTTTTGCTCCCTTCCCCACGTGCACGGTAGCAAACTGGACGTAGTCTCTCTACCTTTCCTACATTCCTTCTCGCTCTCTTCTTGTGTATCGTGTCTGCCAGTATGTGACGAAAGATCAGGAGCTGTACAGTCGCGTTCGATTATGATTTGCAACACGGGAGCGCGTGATTTGACGAGCTGCAAGATGACCCACTGCGACCACTAGCCCCTACTTACACAATTAAGCGCTGTTATCTCGTTTTGGGATGATCACAAATGAGGAAATATTATTTATATGTGGAAATGTGGGCAAGATTAAGGTGCGCACAATACTTGAGCTCGCGAGGCCACGCGCCCCCGTTTTGTGCCAGTGATATTGCCAGTGCGACTGCTCATACACTGCGGTTATATGTGCAAATTATATGCAGCACTGAGAAGCACATGCGGACAGTGGATGTATACGAGAACGGAAATCTGGGCGAGTTTGTAAGAATGCATCATAGAGCAGGTAGCGCAAAAAAATACGTAAACATGAGAAACATAAACACGAGACGAGCGCTACACGAGTGGATATATGCTGCGTCTGCATATGTTACCCGAGAGTTGCGACGTGACGATGGCGACCGTGAGGGGCCACGATGCTTTCTCTCGGTTGACGTGAAGCATGTCCATGAATCCCACGTACATGATGGACTCGGACCTGACCAACATCGTGCCGAAGAAGACGAAGACGGCGACAGAGGCCGCCACTGGCCAGCACGCCCGCGTGTCCGGCGCCGCCATTGTCCACTCTGCTAGTTCTCGTAGGATGCTGTACAGCTCCTACTTTACGAGCTCCTCTTGTCAGCCTGCAAAACCAGTGTGCGACTGGAAGCTTACACTTTATCATTGGCTATATAGCATTCCGTTTTTTCAGGAGGAGTGGGGGCATGCAACGCCACCTCGGGCACTGGGTTGACCTCGTCCTACCCCACCAGATGAAAGTTTCTTGGACTTAAGATTAGAAAGTTTATTTATGCATGATCATTATTTACACATTGCGCATTCCATGAGTATAACGGAACATTATGCAGCCGGTACTCTAGCTGCCTATGTCGCGCGGTCAACCCCTCGCACTCCATCGCCCCGCCCCCCATGCACACTTCATTCATACATACTTGTATGAACTTAGGCTATATAAAAAGCGCCACAGTATAGAGACGTGCTTGCACTGCTATAGAAGTTGTGCCTTATCCCACCCCAAAAAAAGGAAAAAGAAAGCGGTCAGAACGCCACCTTGGTCGGTATTGAGCCACTAAGTGGGTGAAGTACTTTACATATAGGGTTACCGTAACAGTGTAGTACACTACGCGGGTTGGTTGGAGAAAGCTAGCTCAAAGCCCCGCGGGCACAGGACAGAGGGTGCGCGACGCGTGTAATTAGGATGAGCTGTCACGACCCATACGGAAAGAAATATGGGACACATTGTCGTGAACGACATCTTGAGAGTCACGCTGGGTACTATATATAAACAACCACTCAAGCTCCGAGATGAGGAGGGGCTACTTCGTGTTATCGCCGAGAGCTACACCATAAGATGTGTGTTTCGTTAACGCGAAGACGATAAGGCCGGCAAGAAAAGCAGCGCGGTGCACATAAGGGATTTCCAAAACCTGCTGATGCATGCCTTCAAATATGCTCGGGGAGTAGGGGCATCCAGTCTTGCAAGATATGCCGTGTTTCACTGCCCACGATGTTCCTTTGAGAAAATTTTAGGAAAATGTGTCATTTTTTAAAGCGCGGAGCAGACGGCGAACGAAGCGGCGCGCAGAGCGCGCTGTAACAGCAAGCACACAGACGGACAACCTGTGAGCTACGCAGAGCACGGTGACACACCGCGGCGCCCATATCACGACACGACGCACTGACATGAGTAGGCCAATCACCGCAAGTCATAGGCTAAGCTCACATCACTTGAAAACATCAGCAGCAGTCAATACCAGCTTCAGTATACCCGCAAGTGGTATATGTACGGTTCGCGGTATAGGCAGTCATGAACGCCACTTTTTTCAACGTGCGATCACTTGCGGCTATACGCTCTGACACTGTTATCGTTCAGACACTATACGATAACGGTGGTTACTGCATAAGTCTGGCGGATTTTCGTCACGGTCACTACAGATGTTCTTGTCGCACTGCTCACTACGCTTTGTTTGTTTTTATTGACCTAAAATTATCATGATGCCTATTTTTACCGCGAAAGCGGTTAACAGATCACAACGGCAGTGGGGTAGTTGCCCGCCCCCGCCGCCGGTGTCCGTAACCGCTATCGCGCGAACGAGAAAAAAATTTCGAGGAACGTTGGCCACTCTGACAGACTATCATCATTAACCAAGCATTAGCACCTCTAACAGCAGGTAAAGTTAAATGCCCTCGACATCGCTCTTCAAGATTAAGCGATGGCATCATCCTGGGCGACAGATGCCACCGGTGGTATATTTTATTCTTTGCTTCCACCCACCTAGCCATTGGTAAGCAGCCACTTTGTGCTCTCGGCCATGGCTCTGGGGACAGTGATGGTGTTTGGGGCCTTTATATATTATAGCGAAAGCTGTTATGAGATCACAAGAGCCGATTTTGGCGCCATAGTTGTCCGCTGCCGCCCCCGCCGGTGTCCGTAACCGCTCTCGCGTGAAATCGTAATAATGAAAGAGAGAGAGAAATAACTTTATTTATAAAGTCCAGCGAACTTGACTTGGGGTAGGCCTCAACCCCGGCCTAGGCATCGGCCGCGAGCCCTTGGGCTCGGGCGGCTTCCTCGGCTCGCTGGACGGCCCAAAGTTGTTCTTCGATTGCGGAGCTGAGCAGAGCCTCCTCCCAGCGCACCCTGCGGTTCGATACTGCCTCCTCATGGTTGCCGTGTGCTTTGTCGTCTAAGCTCGAGCACTCCCATAGTATGTGGCCCAGTGTTGCCCTTGCATCGCACAGCTTACATTTGTCTGTCAAATAGATAATAATACTAATATTTTTTTTTAATATCTGGGGTTTAACGTCCCAAAACCACGATATGATTATGAGAGACGCCGTAGTGGAGGGCTCCGGAAATTTTGACCACCTGGGGTTCTTTAACGTGCACCTAAATCTAAGTACACGGGCCTCAAACATTTTCGCCTCCATCGAAAATGCAGCCGCCGCGGCCGGGATTCGATCCCGCGATCTTCGGGTCAGCAGTCGAGCGCCATAACCACTAGACCACCGTGGCGGGGCCCTGTCAAATAGAGATCAGGGTAACAGAGACGAAAGATAACTGGGTTTGGGTTAGTGTGTGTTTGCAGCTGCCGCCACGCAACTGCCTGCTTTTTATTTAATCTGTTGTGTGGCGGTGGGTATTTGCGTCTTCCTAGCTTGTAGTGCTGCGTTATTTCATTGTAACTAGTCATACGTTCCTCCCACTCCCACTCTTCCCCGCGTGGGACCTCGGTCGAAGCGGCGTCGGCGTTCGCAACGGCTCGGTTCGTGAGCTCTCGAGCCGCCGCGTGTGAAGTGAGAAAAAAAAAAAAAAGGAACGGATGGAATTAGAACCCGGGCACGGTCGAGTATTCTACGAAAGAGCCACGCTGGTGCTTGAAACTCTTTCGCAAAAATGCGCAATACACGTGTCATGTCGGGCAAGCAATCCTCTTAACATAATGTAATATGGCGTCGTAGACAGGGTGTCGGAACGAAATGTCTTTCGTTTCGGTTTTAGTTTCGTTCCACCACAAAAAGTTCCGTTCCGTTTCTGTTCCAGAACGGTAAAAAAAATGTTCCGTAACGGTTTGTAATGTTTTTCTTTTTATGGAAAAATTTGAAGTTAACATAATCATAAAAACATTGGATTTGTGATACAGTTACGTGCCCTCCTCTTAAGAAAGTGGGACAGGAGTAAAACACGTTCTTCCCACGTGCTTCAGAGGAGCGGAAGGAACTGAACCACGACTTCCAACCAACTATATAGCACAAACCAGTACCCTTCAAAGTCGTATTATTTATTTTCTCATAAGTCAATTATGAATTTTTTTTAGCGGGCTCAATGCTTGGGGTCAAGGTAGCGAGCACGACCTCAGAAGCAGCACGTCATTGAATGTACTTTATGCTGTGCGATACCGCTGTTCTCATAAAAACAATCGCCAGGCCTGCGCGGAACACGCAGCACAGCCACAGCGAAAGCTGGAAGAGTGGCCTACCGTTGTAGACTCTCTTGGGGCCACTATATATATATACAAGTACATATTCAAGGTACCCACCACGTCATAAATCACCGTATTTTTTCTGAACAAGCAAAGCAGCCACTATGCCATTTTTCGTCATTCTTCGGAGAATCGTGGTACCCGCTACACATCTGTAAGACATTAATATAAGGCATTAAAGGCATAAGGCATTAAAAATATCGTTCTTTTCGTTTTCGTTCCGACACACTGGTCGTAGAAGAGTAAAATAACAACCCGGCGTCACACAATACGAATTGAGCAACGAGCCGGTCGTTGTATGCTTCCAACCAATTAGAAAGGGCTCAGCCATAATTGCTCATCGTCATCAGCCACAGCACAAAGCGCACATAATGCCTTACAGATGTGTAGCGGGTACCACGCTTCTCCTCAGAATGACGAGTATAATGGCATAGTGGGTGCTTCCGTACTTCATGAAACTTACGATCATTTATGGCGTAGTGGGTACCTTGCATGTGTACTTGTACAGTTGCCCCAAGAGTGTCTACAACGGGCCCTAGAAAGGCCGCTCTTCCAGCTTTCGCTGTGCTTGTGCTGCTTGTTACACGCAGGCCTGACGATTTTTCTACCGAGAAGGTAATAAGACTCTGAGCACATGCATAATGATTTCAAATCGCTGAATTTATAACAAAAGCTCTTTCGATTATTTACAATGTCGCAAAGCCCCGTAATTGAACCAGATACTTAAGCAAATGCACGTGATAACCATCACTCTCGAGCCAGGGCCGAAGCCAGGGGGGACTAGGACCCCCCCCCCCCCCCCCCAGAAATTTTCCTGGTGGGGAGTGTTTTACCGAAACAAATAATAAAAATATGCATTTTTCTCAAAAAGTCAAGGTTTTCAACAGGTGCTCCCCCCCCCCCCCCCCCTCCCCCCGAAAAAAATTCCTGGCTACGGGCCTGTCTCGAGCTTGCTAAACCAGCATACTTGCAGCTCTCCTGGACGCCAGAGGTCCCTGTATAGTAGTTTTTTTTTTATCAAGCTCTTTGCCGTGAGTTATGGGTTGTTTTTTGGAAGCCGCGCTGAAGCTGAACTAAGAGAGAGCCTCGTTGCCGAAGTATGATACTATCGGAGAAGTTTATTCTTTGACCCAACCCCATCGTTATCGTGTGAAAAGAACAAGTTGCTAAACGAATCTACCCAGACAAGCATCAGGATGACACATGTAAATCGTGACAGTAAGGGCCAGCAACACTCAAACACATGCTGTGGGAGTGCAGTATTGTTATCAGATAGATGGCAGTTGCGCCGGAGACCTTGTCGTCGAGGTGGGCCGCCGCTGTGCGCAGCTCAGATCTCGGCATCCAAATGTGGGCAGTCCAGCAAGCCCGTGAGGCGGCGTTGAGGCAAGGCCTTGACGTTCCCCCGTGGGAGACCTAAGCCCGGGTCGCGTTAAACCTTGTCGCACAATCAATAAAGTTGTATCCATCCATCCATGAGGATTCCTAAGCACATTATTAAGAGATGGGATCACGAAAGCGTTCCTTACGAGGTGCGCGTTCCTTGTCCCCTTCGAGTCGGACTTCCTCTTCTGCTGCGGGTACACACCTCCGCTACCGCATAGTGTCGCTGCAGCGACGCCAGCTGGGTGAGCGCTTCCACCAACCAAGAAAGGCGGCCGCGGCTGTAGGTATACAGGGCGTTTTTTGTTTAGACAATGCAAATTATGTATAAAAATCCTGTGACACTAAGGCTCCTGTCCTTCTCGCACACGAACTCTACGTCGAGGGTGCAATACTTTGTCGCAGCTTGAATGACACTGTAGACTACTTAACAAAAATTCGTTAATTAACTTTTTAATTATTGATTTGAGGGCATTTGTTTATACTAGAAAGTTGTAGTGCATGACAATTTATGGCATACTCATGTTTTAGAGATCGCAAAAGTTGAACGTAATTCGAGATATTCAGCATCGATTTTTATGGTCGATATCGAAATTGATCGCGCCCGGCGCGCACGAAGCGCCACCACTCTATCACGTCAGACCGGAACTACCCGTGACAAGGAAGTGATGATGAGGATGGTGAAATAAACTTTCAATTTGTCGAAACAGTGTTCCCGAGCTCGTAAGCTCGAGGTCACCCTAGGTGGGGGGTCCCTCAGTCCAGGAATCCTCTGGCCGCGATCGCCTCCCGCGCCCTGGCGACGAGTCCTCGTTGGTCGTCTAGGTCCCGTGCGGAGATCTTGGCCTCCCACGTCTCGGCGAGGAGGTTGTTGCGTGCGGTCGTTGCGGTCTTGCTATCGGCATCTTGGTGGCGCCACGAGCACTCGAGTATGCCAGTGTGTCGGGAACGTCGCATATCGGGCAGTGGTATGCATGAAGCGTCGGGTAGATGCGATGTAGCAAGATACCGTGCGTGTACGTGTTGCTTTGCAGTCTTGGGAATGCTGTGGTTTCTTCCTTAGTCAGCTTGGGGTAACGGAATTTGAATGAGGGCGCATCGTCTTTCGTGAAAAGTGGCATCTCACTTGCGCCACCGGACCTTTGCTTGTGGTGTTTCGTGCTTATCTGTTTTTTTCGAGTTGCAACTTTTCTTTTTCTGTGAAGCATAAATGTCAGTGGCAGCCACTGCGGTGCTTCTTCTTGCAGACAGGCGAAATAGTTTTTCGCTCCTGTTTATAGTTTATGAAAGACCACATATTGCACCCAAAAAATAAGCTGTCTTCTTGAGTATTTCAGAATGCTTGCCGATTTTCCAGCCCATATTCTGCTTCGGCGCCCTTGATTCAAATTTCGTCACTCCTTTGTCACGTGTAGTTCCGGTCTCACGCAATAGAAACGCCGCGTTTTCTGCGCGCCGGCCGCCTTTAATTGCGATTTCAAAAAAGAAAAAAAAATCGAATAACGCGAATTACGTGCAACTTTCGTGATTTCTAAAAACTGGACGTGCCATAAATTAGCGCGCACTACACCTTTCGAATGTAAACAACTGCCCTCAAGTCAATAATTAAAAATTGATTAACGAGTTATCGTTAATTACTTGAGTCAGTGTCATTTTAGCTGCGGTAAAGTATTTCCGCCTCGACGTAGAGCGTGTGTGACAACGATCGGAGCGTGAATGTCATAGAATTTTTACAAAAATTATATATTGTCTAAAAAAAAGAACCCTGTGTAGTTGTTGCGGCAGTTGTTGGATCTCCTACGTGGTTTGTGACGAGTGCCATTAATAATTTCGAACCACAGTTCTATGCATGGTGCGCTCGAGCAAATAATGTTCATGGAAACTTCAGAATGAAAGCTCGCTCAACAAGTTTCGTTGTTTGGCAACCAAACTTTCGAAGCTTTCCCAACATTTAGGTCAGCTCTCCCCGAAGCCAGCTTGTCGAACTAATGGTTGCATGTTGCGCGCTGCATGACGTGCGATTGTTCCCATGCTAGTTCCAGTGATGAAATCAAGTGCAAGAATTAGAGCGCTCACAAAGCGCACTGCTCTGTCCGTTTTCTCTTTCCGAGTGGCGAGTTATGAAAAGATTAAGCGCCACGTGCAGAGGCGCAGTTTCTGGTGACGAAAGATGTCGTTGAGCCACTGCGTGGTGCGATACAGAGAGTGATAGGTATGATGGATAAGATAGCGTCGCTGCAGGACAAATATTTGTCATTTCGCAGAGAACATGCGCCATTCCAAACTGCCCGGGCTTGTGCGTGTTAGACCATAATGTTCACCGCTGATGCTCTAGTCGTACAATGGCTACGCTTCCTTTTATTTTTACTATATGTAACAAAATAAGCAAACTATCGCTTCTGTTTTGTGAGAAAATTGGTAGCTCAATGCTAGTTTAGTAAGATATACTGCTCAATCACGGCTAATACCTAAGAACAAAACAAAAGTCCTCAGGCCCTCATTTTGGCTATTGCCCAAAGTACTTCAGACGTGCCTTGACAAAGCTAAATCCTCTCATCAAAATACTGAAAGTCGACTAAGGTATCTCAGTGCTTCTTCGACTTTACTCTCTTGATTAGGAAAACAAAAATGAAGAAATCGATTGAGTTTAAAGGACCGGACTTATGATTAATACGATCACAATATTGCGTCAGCACAAGGAGAGAAAAGCATAAAACGAAAGAAAGACACAGCTTGCTGAGTTAGAAACATTGAAGCATTATGACTTACAGTGCGAACAAGAGCCACAGCCGCAAGTCAACGAGTCCCACTGGTGGAGGACGTGTCACGTCGGCCGATGAAGTCTGCGCATCGAAACGATGAAACGACATCCATGGCTCATCTCCTCAGGGCATTCGCTACCGACCTCCCGCAGAACTTCTGGCAAAAGAAGGGTCGTGTAGCAGCGTCTTTGTGTGATTACTGTGTCGCTTATCGCTGATAAGCGGCGCCGCTTCCAACAGACCCCATTTTGTCCGTATAGCTGTTTTTACCGGCAGCCTAATGCTGGAAACACTTCCTTGAGGCTTTACGCGAACGAGAGGTAGCACGCGGCGTATCAAAGCTCGTATCAGTGGATGCGAGCTTTGTTGTGCGTTGCGCTCTTCAAGAAGGTACGATATAGACGCGCATCCGCTATCGGGCTGCAACTGACCAACACGCGTGGGAGCGCGCAAGAGTCGTTGGCCATCCGATACAAATAAAATAAGGTGACTGCCCCGACAAGACTAGCCGTGATGGATCGATAGGACTGCAGAATGATATGGCTCAAATACCATTAGGCGCAGTGTTATCGGTCAGAGGGCAGCGGACGGTTCAGTGCTGAGTGTACACGCTGTCATCCGTTTCATTCTGTTTCATCGTGTACCTTGTGTATTTACCATTTGAATCTTTAGTACTTATCATTCGCGCTGTCCCGTCGAGATGGTCATCGTGTTGTATGCAAGATATGTCTCGTGAGAAATCTACACAGATCCATACGAGGTGATCTAGATATGCTTGGCATAACTTCTGACACACGGTGTGTGCGTGGAGGGTAGGAGTTTTTTGCAATCAAAGGCTGTCTCGCTTGGTGCCATTAGTCAAGTATGTCTGAACTGCACGTAGTGTTGGGCGTAACCTTGTTCAAGTAGTTTTCTCTGGTCTGACGAGCAAACTCACCCTTGTAGATTGAAATGTGTGATGGCGCAACTTCCAATAGTGTCCTTCTGCTGTCGGCTTTGATCTTGGCGCGAATATAATGCGTCAGTGCTCTGCTCAGAAAGCGTATAAAAATGCTTTTTTTTAGGCGGAATCAGAGAAGAAAAATCGTTATAAAATTACTACTGAGGCTGCTGACTGAACAAGACGCATATTGTCACGTTATATGAGCGTAGCACTAACCTGAAGGAAACGCAGAGCTTTAAGCGGGGACCATCACTGACAGCGCATGCTGGTCGCTCCGGTGCCTTAAGCTTCCGCAGCTGCGGCAGGGACAAGCGGGCCACTACGCCGTGACAGATACACTTCTGTGCACGTGGCAATACATCGCACAGTGAAGCCGCGTGACAATTACCTATTTCACAGAGCTTTGAGCAATTAGCTCTGAACAACATGACCTCCCTACCCACTCATTCCGCACGTGATAAAAAGTGCGCTGTTATGTTTCAAGCGAAAATGTTTGCCCAGATATGAAGGGATAAGTGACCGCGCGTACGTAACCGTGCATCCGTTCCAGTAACCGCGCTACCTGCCGGCAGCACCGAGGCATAATGTACAAGAATTTTACAGCGGAGTTATTATGCTTTTCCGTTACGCGTTCGCAAAAACTATCACCACAATGAATGCATGGCCTAGCGCGTGCAACGCGATAACTCGGCCGGTGCGTGCTCTCTTCGTCCTCTTCTTCGTCTTTTGCTTCGCTCCCCGAACAGGTGCTCTCCCGCTGCGTCGATTTGTCCGGTGTGGGATGCAATAACTCGGATGGGCGAGGGATCAGAGAGAGAGAGAAAGAAGAGGTAGGAAGAAAGGAAGCGAATAAAGAGAAAAAAAACGATAGAAAGACCGAGAAAGAAACACCCAGGGAGAGAAAGGGATAGAAAGAAACAGACACAAAAATGAGATTAAAAAAAAAACAGACAGCAAGACAGTAAGAAGAAGTAGATAGATAGAAAGAGGAAGCGAGAAACAGATATATATATATATATCTATATATATATATATATATATATATAATATATATATATATAATATATATATTATATATATCTATATATATATATAAATAAAGAAAGAAAGAAAGAAAGAAAGAAAGAAAGAAAGATAGAACGAGCGAGAAAGAGATAGAAAGAAATAGACAAGGATAGAGACAAAGAAATAGAATGAAACAGAGACAATAAAGATATAGAAAAAAATTAGATAAAGAGAGAAAGAAAGCGAGGAAGAAAGAAAGAGAAATATCAAGAGAAACAAAAAAAAAAAAGGGCCGCCCAGCTTGGTTGTTCCTTCAGGCTTTGCACCACTAGCGCGAAGCTGCCTTAATTTTTTTCATCATTAGCACAAGAACTGACCATGGCGCTTTTCCTACGAGAAAAAGGGTGAGCGTTTGTAAGTGCAACGCCCACAATAAAGTCACATGCAACCACAATAAAGTCACTTGGCGCCCGACGGCAGGCGTACGCGTAAAGAAGGGTCGAGTGCAAAGAGCGGAATTTAATGGAACACGGCGAACTCTTTTGCATATAGTCGGATACAACTTAAGAAGACAGGAGAGGCCGCGCCCAGACGACCGAAGCGCGGCAGCCGATCGCCTCCGCGAGTAAAGAAATAGCCCCGCTAGTGCACGCGCCGACGTTCTGCTCATGACGTCAGTCCCGAGTGCGCGCCCATTGGTGCAGGCTTGCGTTCATCCGCCTTTGAGGAGGAAATGCCGCGGACTTCTAAAGTTGTATCCGACTATAGGTGGGGATGAGGTAGGTGAAATATTGCCACGCAGGATACGTTATTGACAGCGCTGCGCAGGTTTCCGTTTGATGAGCCAAGCCATGTAATGGTCTGAGTATACGGCTGTGCTGTTGTTGTGCGAGGTCTCTACGCAAGAAAGGCACTCAACTTATTTTTTCCTGTAAGCATTACTTCAAGCTCTGTCGCGTCGAAGTATTTGCAGAAGTCATTTGGTGTTTCAGGAGTATCGGCCATCTATGAATGGACTCGTGCGCTCAAGAAAGCATGATAGGTGCGCACATTCGGAAGTGGCTTACAATAACTAAGTAAACAAATGTACTGTCCATCAGAATCGGGCCACCAAGGTGGCCCAGCGGTTACGTTGCACGGCTGCTCATCCGAAAGATGTAGTCTCGATGACGGCCGCGACGGTCGCACTTCCATGGAGGCCCCGTGTACTGCGCGGTTTCAGTGCACGTTAAAGAACACCAGGAGGCCGGAGCCCTCCACTACGGCATGTCTCAGAGCCTGAATCGCTTGCTTGCCAACTTCCCAACTCCCGCACTTCAGTTTTTCTTAACCCGAAGACTCGGACACGGTACCGAATGGAGTCCTATGGAGCCCTACCGAATGGAGAACTATTTAAGGATGCCCGCAACACTAACTGCTGGGCTCGAAGGCCATTCGTTGCCGGAAAAACGGGGACACTGGAAAGTTTGAAAGTTTCATTGAAATAGGTAAGCTTTTAAATGCGAGGCATTATTTAGCGCACCCCAGGCGCTTTTAGCGTTTCTATCTATCTATCTATCTATCTATCTAGCCACCTACGTCTAGGTGCTCTCATGATCATAAGCTTGCTGTAGGCCAAAATTGGCATGAGAGGGTAAGAGGATTTGACGAATATGACTGTCTGGTCAAATAACGCGAAAATTCTGTCGCGTACGACGTCAAACCCTTTCTTCCAGACACGTGTGGCACATACCCGTATGCCACGGGCCCTGGTATAAGCGGGTACGAGCCACTGCTGATTGACAGTTCATATCTTCCCAGGAATGGTGAGAACACACATTCGTGATTTACATGCGAGAGCCCAAAGAAAAACGGACATCGGCAGCGCTGACTCGATGAATACAAAGAATAGAAATCAGGATCCCAGCGGGAATCGAACCCAAGCATTCTGTGTGGCAGTCAGGTATTCTACCACAGAGCCACGCCACGTCTTGAAACTGCTTTGGAAAAATACCCTATGTAGGAGTAATGTCGGTGCAACGTCAATTGTGCTTGCAGGGCTGGCTGTCTGATTTTAGAACAAAGCAATAAAGATTACATACGTTCTCCTATGAAGCATGGACTGAGGGCCCGGCCAAACTGCCTGCATTTAATTTTTTTTCTGAATAAAGTTTCTTCCTCCTCCCCCATCTATGATAGAGGCGTCATGCCGGATTAACGGCAATTGTGGTTCCAGTGTTGGCTCCGCTTAATAAACATTACGCTTGTATTCCTATGGTTCAGGAAGCTATATTCAAGCGTTGCTCGACTCCGGAGGAATACGCTAACGATTGTTACCTGTGATATTCACATCATGACATCGTAAAGTAGACTTCGTTTCGACAATACTGACGTCGTGCTAGAAAGTGAGTGCTGACGTTACGTCAGTCCATAAGTTACCCTTTAAACGCCAGTGTAGTCGACGTGCCTGGTAAAGCCACGATGTGCGCACAACTATACTACGCTTACAAAAACACGTCGATGCACCTCGTAACGCTTGGCTGAAAGCCAAAAAATGATTGGTTGATCCCTCCGTTATAGGAATCGGTATAACACGAAAGTGAAACGTGTCGTCACAGAAGTAGTTTATTACTTCTAGTGCATTGGTATATGAGATGTGGACGCATCTCACTCACGTTGACGCCTAGTGGCACATCTCCGTAACGACGACAAACGCCCATGATCCTGATTTAACCCTTGTGGTAGCTGAAGTTCTTAACGTATATGTGGACTCCGCATATGGTGAATCCGGCGCAAAGATGGCATCAACAAGCACACAATAAACACTAATGCTCGATATGCACTCCTTCAAAGCGTCGCGAAGTGCGAAGAGAAACGCTACGCGCGTCGTGTCTTCCCTCTAGCCTGCACGTTACTTCTCACAGGGTGCGCAGGGAACGCGGAGCGACAGCCAGGCGAGCGTCGGAGAGCTATTTGTCGATATGGATGGATGCTATGAGCGAGGCTTGCGCTAATACCGCCACCACACGGTGTGTTAAAGCGTTGACGAAATTAAACTTGTATTGGAAAACGCGCTGAATGGGACGGTCGTTGCAACAGCGCGTATTTTTTCGAGCCTGGTGGCACAGGTCACACGCCCCGTTATAAAGGGGACGCTCATAGCATCCATCCACCATCTCTGCTCAGACGCAAGTGGGAAAAAATAAAAGCGCGCGTTCACTGCGCGTTTATGGGGCGGTAGCTCAGTGGGCTAAACGCCCGCCAGCCATCGTCGCGGACCGAGAGGTCATGGGTTCGATTCCCGTTCTCGGAACTTTTTCTTATAGTTTTTTTCTTTGCCATCTGAGGGCAATTTCGCTGACCTACTTCCGTGACGGAAATACGTCATGAAAGTCTTGGTGGACCCCGGCATAAAACACTTTCGTGTTAAAAAAAAAGGTTGGTCCCTCCGTCATAGAAATCGGTAGAACACGAAAATGAAACGTGTCTTTGCAAAAGTAGTTCAGTGTTCATTGTGCATTCATGAATGAGAGCTTGCACAATGTCTGCTGGTGTTTGGCGGCTAAAGCACCGTTTGATGTGGACGCACCTACGCTGACGCCTGGTCGAACATTTCCATCCTGACGACTAACGTCAGTGATCGAGATTATCCGTGGCAGCTGAAGTAGTTAACATAAGCCCAGACACAGCGTACGGTGAATCCCGCACAAAAATGTCATCATCAAGCATATAATAAACACTAGTATTCGATATGCGCTCACGCAAAGCGTCGTCATTTTAGGAAAGAAACGGCAAGGTGTGCGCTATCCAGTAACTGGGTAACCTACAGTCTGCTCATGCATACACTACCACACAGCGCTTCAAGAACGCGAGAGGCAGAACCCGTAGCTTGAGCCGTGAACGCGCGAAGGTGTCCCACTGCCGGCTCGCGTCTCTCACTGCAACAAAGCACTCACGCAAACTATGAAACGAAATGGAGTGAAAATTGGGGAGCCGCCTTCGCTGCGCCGAGACTTCCGAAGCGCGTCTTGTCGGCGTTCGTTAGTGTCATGGTGCAGCACTTTACTTCACCTCTCCAAGACGGCGGCACCGTCCCACGCCAACAAGGCCACTGTGAAAGGGAGAAGATTTGAAAGATATGAAGCGCGTTTGTAAGGACTCATGCATGAGCGTCGATGGCGCAACGGGTAAAGCGCCCGACTCCCGTCGTCGCGGACCGAGAGGTCGTGGGTTCAAAGTCATCCAGCTAACGAAATTCTTTCCGCTGTTTTTCTTTTCATCTGCATTTTAGTGACGTATTTCCGTGACGGAAATACGTCAGTGATGATATTATATATATATATATATATATATATATATATATATATATATATGTGGTGTGTTGTGTGTGTGTGGGTTGTGTGTGTGGTGTGTGTGCGCCAGACAGAGAGGGAGAGAGATAAATGGAAGCAGCAAGTGTGCATAGGAATTGCTGCAGTTCTTAGATCTACAGGCTGTTATATAAATTTTTCTTGTATCCTGATATGCTTGCGGCTAGTCCTTTCGAAATTTGTGTGTGTATTTATGACACCGCGTAGTACTATGCCTAAGGGAAGGCGTTCGAAATTAAAATTCCAAAGTGCCTTAAGATAGATTTACTTAAGCAGAGCTTGCTGCCTACATGTCTTACCTG
>NC_051178.1:38614462-38655279 GCF_013339695.2 Rhipicephalus sanguineus
CGTGTGATGAGGTGCGTATGAAGAAACAAACAATAAGAGGAACAAATGAAATGTAAGAGAAAAGCTGAAGAATAGTTTCATTGATTTCTGCTTTGCAGTAAAACGTCCACTGAAGTATCTCTTTCTTGTTCTGGTGTTGCCTGATAGTTTGCCGAAAAATGGAGGACGCGGAACCTTGCGATGCACCCAGCTAACACACACACACACACACCATAATATATATATAATATATATTATATATATATATATATATATATATATATATATATATATATATATATATCTATATATATATATATATATATATTATATATATATATATATATATTCTTCCGTTCTACATTGGGGGTTATGGGGTGAGGTTGGGTGAGTCGAGAAAGCTGTTCAGTCCTTTTTATAGAAGGACCTTGGGTGCCTCGTTTCAAATAGGATTGAAAACTTAAACATGCTTGACTGTCCCCGACCAGACCACATATATAGAACTCAACAGGGATTCATTACTCCACTGCATTTCCAATCAGCAATAATAGACGCATGTCGTCGCATATCGCCCTTTCCTTCTCACCCCATCGGACCATTTCGTCGATGTTTCCTCATCAAAGCGACGCATTCCTTCCTTTCATGTTTAGAAACCCATCGTCTCTTCCTAGAAGAGCCGATGGGTTTCGGTTGCGTTAGCGCAACCGTAATGAAAACGTGACGCCACCCTTGCCGACGGTGGTATGAAAATGGTCGCGAGAATCGTGTCGATGGTAATATGTTATCCCCCATTTACACTCCGCAATGTTGCCCGCAGTGTCACCTTCCTCGCGGCCTCGGCTCGTTTGTTCGATGGCGTCCCTTAATGAGAATTCTCGATACAAGCCAGTATCTCAGCTTTGTATTTTTCTTTTCTTTGCCGTCCCTCTCTTGCATTTCTTGCTTTCTTTCCCTATGTAAACTGCTTGTTCCGATTGTATTTTTTTTCTTTCAGTCAATGTTTTCATATATACTGCGAGTTTGGGAGGCACGGGGACTTGGGTTTGAGTACCGTAATATGCAGAGTAAGCCCCCCCCCCACCCCTACGGTTCAGGATAATCCGACCGGATCTGTAGCGGGGGGGGGGGGGGGGGGGGGCGCTTGCTCGGTCATCGGCGTTTCTTTCAGATCTCCCGAAAAAGAGAAGGGGGAGCTTGCTCGGGTGGCGGCGCTTGCGCGGCATTTTACGGTAGTATATTCTTTTCAGCACCCCTTTCTCCCCTTCACTCCTTTTGGCGATCCCTGAAACGCAGAGGCACGTAGGCGAGCACGTTAACGGTGTTTTATTTACGTCGAAACCAAGAGTGTAACAGTCTCACACATTTTCAAGCGAGGCTTGTTATGAGTTACAGACCTCGGTGGCGACCTTAGCGCGCGCGAAAAAACCCGGTGGCGACCGGGTACAGAAATCGCAGGTGCGTCGGTCACACGCACCCGTCACATAATTATTTGTATGCGCCGTTCTATAATAATGGATGTTCGCTCGATCGTGGGTTTGTTGGCTGTCAGCGCTTCCTGATTTGGCAATCTCATCTGTCATCGAAGTCACTATTTAATTCCCATTGCCACATTTCCTTCTTGCCGGATATGAACTCATGACCTCACGTTTTGGCGCTGGTGCCGTAGCATGAGTCATTAAGCACGATGACTACTGCCTAGGCACGCCCTCGCGTCGCGCGCGTATTCATCATGGCATACTAACTAGCCCAAGCCGCCATCCTTCCAATCGGAGCCATTTCGCTTCCTCCGTGGAAAGAAAGACAGAAATAAACAATGTTAGAAAGAAAGGAAGCAATATAATTAATACGTCAGGGACGCACAAGCCAAGTTTCGCTTGCCCCCATTTTCCCGATAGGGGAAGAGCTCGAGAATTTTTTATAGTGTCTTTAAAGGGACACTAAAGGCAAATATTAAGTTGCCGTTGATTGTTGAAATAGCGGTCCAGAAACCTCGTAGTGCTACTTTTATGCCATGGAAGTGCTTCTTTTGAAATAAAATTGCGTTTTAGTGGTCTGCATCGCTTTAGCGGACTTCAAATCACCCGCCTAAAAGCGGTATTTCGCACGTCACTGTTGCCGTGCCTAGAGTCACTGTATATGCTACCTTTAGGTAGCAGAGTAGCGCATAGGTCCGGCTAGCAACCACAGCTATTCAGTGAAGTCGCACTCCATTTTTGCAGGCGACATGCCTACCGCGTCGCCGATAAACATGTCTGGCGTGTCGAAGGCCGGCGATAAACATTGGCTGTCGATTACTAGTGTTAATTGAGTGAGCTGCAGCGGCGGCGTCGAGAAATACAAAAATTGTCCCGAGCGTCAGCTTCTCCGCAATGCATGGTTGCTAGCGGCGTTGGAAAACAGATGCGCAACTCTGCTACCTAAAGGTAGCATATACAGTAACTCTAGCCGTGCCTAACCTTGCCCGCCTTTACTGCGCGGCGGCGTGCACTGGCGGCGTGCACCATTCGGGCATCCGGCAACATCACATGCATGCGGTATTTTGTCGAACTTTCTCTCAGAGCGACTTTCAAAACACTCGCGGCACCACGCGATACCGAAACTACCACTGAGACGCGACCGCGTGAGCGAAGCAGGGCGCCGGGCGAAGCGCAGTTCGGCGAAAATGGCACTTTTGAACCACGCGCGCCGTTCCCCATGGAAACGCCAAAGAGGTTCTTTTTCCCATGAATCAAACAGAAACAAACAAGCAGAATTTTATTACGTCTCTTGATGTACAGAAGTTTCTTTTTTATTGCAGCTAGTTTGATTACTAGCGATTATTGTATTCAGACTCTCACACGTCATCGGGGTCACTTCCAAAATGTCCCACTCGTGGCGCTCCTCGTTGTGGTAAATTTAGCCTAATTTCTAGGTAAGTACGTCACTGCTGTTTATAATATTGCCGTTTTAGACGTTGTCATACATTGAGCTTTTACTCTGACATAAATTCTTATTGGCCTTTAGTGTCCCTTTAAGTAACCATATCTTTCTTTTATAACAAATTTGTATAAGCTTACCTCTTATGCTCTTATCACTTCACTAAAAAATGTGAAAGTCCAAAAGGAACCTGCCACAACATGTATGACTGCATCTTGTTCGAACGTGATTACGTACATAGCGTTGCCAAAGTATGCCAGGTCGAACACATTTGACGACGTCGAGTTGGCAAATTTCTATCGCTCGGAGAAACTATGAGTTTTAACTGTTGCCGCCAGGCCGGAGTTACAGAAGGTATGCGAGTTCTCAATTTTTCGCCGTGCCTTCTGATGCAGTTGAACTTATATACCGAACAAATTACTCATTTCCGGTGACAGTGGCAGCCGGACCTTCAGCGTGCCGGACAACTGCGATTTATCTACGGTCAAACGACCGCATTAGGCACGACATTGTCGGGTTTTTGTCGGTTAGCGGCAAACCGCGATACTTGGGCGCTGGTGCTTGCAAGCCTCACCACTCCCGTACTCCCCAGAAAAGGCCGCGTGAAGCTCCGGTTAATTGGGTCGAGTCGCAAGAATGCTGTGCGAAAATCGATCAGATGCGCGGTGCTTAGCGGCTGCGCGAAGGCGCGACGTCCTCACCATAAAAATTGGCCGCGTATCTGCGTGCTTCGCTGCAAATGTCGTGTAAAGACGACAGAAGAGGCGCTGTGTGAGATATGGACGCCATCTGGCAATACGTCGGGAAACATGAGTGCTGTGTTGCGTGCTGGTAGTCCCGGCGCAGCAGCAGGCGAAGACCGGCGGTGACCAACGCGACCGGCGGGGACGCCAGCCAGCCCGAAAACGCGGTTTGGCGCGAAGCGCTGAAGCAGAGAAACGTCCGCACTCAACGAGTACTCTCCACACACTCTTTTATTTACACGTCGCCTGTGTAAAACAGGAACGCCAGAGCGGCGCCCACAACCGGCAGCCTGAAGGCCGCCCACAACGCTGCTTTTTCATTTTTTAAATATTTTTTTTTCACCTTCTTGGCCTTCTCAAAACTAAAGTTTTTCAACACCAACCCATGGCATTCGTACAGTGCAATACAGAACCGAAACCGAAACACAACAATGAGCTCGTGCGAAGGGCACGGAGGAAGGCAAATTTCAGCGCAGTCGCATTTTCAGCTTTCTTGAAACAGCGCTCACAAGATGACGACGAAGTAAAAGAAGGCACACGACAGGCAGCGCCTGTCCTGTGCCTTCTTTTACTTCGTCGTCGTCTAGTGAGCGCTGTTTCAACAAAGATGAACGCATACCAACTCGCTCAAGCTTCCATTCTTATGCATTTTCAGCGCAGCTTAAGAAACTAGGGTCCTTAAAATTACGTATGTATGCATTTTCTATTAAAGGAACACGCCTCCTAATACTTACCTAGTGATGTTGAACCTCAGATATGCATGATATTTACTTTTTGATCGACAACGTTCACACATATGAACAGCCGTACCAGTTCAAGACGGCTGGCCCTTGAGCAAGTGGTTCAACTTTGGCCGCGTGGCTGAATCGAGGGACGTGCCGACAAACAGAAAGACAGACAGACAGAAAGACAGACCAAAATTTCTGCGTTTAAGTTCCCCAAAAAGACTATCGTCTTTAATAAATACGCGTAAAATGACTGAGTGAATGACTCAGCGTGTCTCGAGCGAGCCGTCCACCATAATTTTCTGAACGGGCACCTTTATACAGCGGCAAACTCGGCGAAAAGAATACTGCACTTCCGACAGTTGAGCACAAAGCCACAACAACCTCAACTGCGACGCGATCGTTTTTCTACTCCATCGCACATCTCATTACTCGAGCACTTTTCCTTTGTTACAGTCAGTCTCCTCTGAAAGACAGGGCTTGCCAAGTGTTGTCATATCGAGAATGCAACGTCTTAAAGAAAAAAATTGGCCGCGTATCTGCGTGCTTCGCTGCAAATGTCGTGTAAAGACGATAGAAGAGGCGCTGTGTGAGATATGGACGCCATCTGGCAATACGTCGGGAAACATGAGTGCTGTGTTGCGTGCTGGTAGTCCCGGCGCAGCAGCAGGCGAAGACCGGCGGTGACCAATGCGACCGGCGGGGACGCCAGCCAGCCCGAAAACGCGGTTTGGCGCGAAGCGCTGAAGCAGAGAAACGTCCGCACTCAACGAGTACTCTCCACACACTCTTTTATTTACACGTCGCCTGTGTAAAACAAGAACGCCAGAGCGGCGCCCACAACCGGCAGCCTGAAGGCCGCCCACAACGCTGCTTTTTCATTTTTTAAATATTCTTTTTCACCTTCTTGGCCTTCTCAAAACTAAAGTTTTTCAACACCAACCCATGGCATTCGTACAGTGCAATACAGAACCGAAACCGAAACACAACAATGAGCTCGTGCGAAGGGCACGGAGGAAGGCAAATTTCAGCGCAGTCGCATTTTCAGCTTTGTTGAAACAGCGCTCACTAGACGACCGACGAAGTAAAAGAAGGCACACGACAGGCAGCGCCTGTCCTGTGCCTTCTTTTACTTCGTCGTCGTCTAGTGAGCGCTGTTTCAATAAAGATGAACGCATACCAACTCGCTCAAGCTTCCATTCTTATGCATTTTCAGCGCAGCTTAAGAAACTAGGGTCCTTAAAATTACGTATGTATGCATTTTCTATTAAAGGAACACGCCTCCTAATACTTACCTAGTGATGTTGAACCTCAGATATGCATGATATTTACTTTTTGATCGACAACGTTCACACATATGAACAACCGTACCAGTTCAAGACGGCTGGCCCTTGAGCAAGTGGTTCAACTTTGGCCGAGTGGCTGAATCGAGGGACGTGCCGACAAACAGAAAGACAGACAGACAGAAAGACTAAAATTTCCGCGTTTAAGTTCCCCAAGAAAGACTATCGTCTTTAAAACATGGTTGATCCCTTCGTCATAGGAATCGGAAAAATTACACCATTTCCCGCTAAAGGGGACCATGAGGCGATGCGAAGCCGGAGCACTTGCACGATCACGTTCCGTTGGCGTTCGTTGGGCATGCTACCGACCTCGCGTCGTTGAACGCGAAGAGGAACACTACGCGCGTCGTGTCTTCCCTCTAGCCTGGCCGTTAATTCTCACAGGGCGAGCGGGAAACGCGGTCGACAGGCGCGCGAGAGGGGGGCAGCGTAGGAGAGGAGAGAGAGGGGGAGGGGACGCGCATGCGCTCGCGCTCATCGCGGCGCTGCGCAGGAGAGAATTTCGGCATGTCGAGCCCGCATTTCAGAGAAGTCAACCGAAGCAAGCGCTGGACTGAACGTGCGCAGCGATCTACCGCTTGAAGGAGAGGAGACTAGAGGAGGAGAGTAGCGCATGCGCCGCGAGAGCAGAATCGAGAACGCAGGAGAAGCGCAAGCAGGTGCTGGTAGAGAAGTGGAGAGAGCAACGCGCAGCTGTTGGTGAAAGGGAAGGAGGAGAGTTGCGCATGCGTAGTGTGAGTGCGGACTACCAGGCCAACGCCGCGGGACATACCCCCGAGCAAGAAATGCTTCGCATCTAAAAGTACGGATTGCACCAATTAGTGTCAAAAACAATATGAACGTATATTAACTCACTGGAGATGATTCACGTTTTAACCAAGAAACTTTTCTGCCTCACACACACACACACACACACACACACACACACACACACACACACACACACACACACACACACACACACACACACACACACACACACACACACGCACACACACACACGCACGCACGCACGCACGCGCGCACTCACCGTGCACCCGCAGGCACGCAAAGCAAGTTCGCTGCTCGTTCATTGGAGCAAACTAAATTTACATCTGGTTCAGTGCTTGATATTGGTGTTGATATATGGCATCACACATTGGCAAGGGTAAGACCAAGCGCGTTAAAGCACAAGCACAACAATAAACTACAAAAAAATTCGGGAGGGGCGAAGCATGTAGGGAAGGGTGTTTCAGCTCCACTAATGTGAAACCTGGGGAGGGGTGAAGAGTGCAGTGTGCGCCTATGTTTCCCGCAGCAAAATTGCTCTAATGGGCAATGCGAGACACAAGAAGAAGAAGAAGAGACAGAGGAAGAAGAAGGAAGAAGAAAAAAGAGGAGGAGGAGGGCCTGACCGAGGTAATTCGCCACAATACTTCGAGAGAGATTCCTTTGATGAGGCACTAGTGGTGCCAAGCCTGAAACCGTGTATGTAGGGCAGGGTGTTTCAGCTCCACTAACATCGTCGGAAAACTGCGTCGGAATGTAGATGATTGATGATGATGATGATGATGTCCTTTATAGATGGTCTACGCCCACTCAGGGGGATTGGCCAAAAAACGAACAATTTATAGGTTAACCTAACATGCTTCTTCTTCTTCTTCTTCTTCTTCTTCTTCTTCTTCTTCTTCTTCCCTGCATGTTTACTTTCAGTTCCCTGTGGCATGTAGGGAAGGGTGTTTAGCACCACTAACGTCATCGGGTATTTGTTGCGATAACTGTTGCCTTCAGGATTTTAGTGGGCCGATGGCAAGTAAGGCACCATCACTTTGCAGATGTTTCACGACGTGGTGTTTCAAATAGACGACTTTACTGTACAGATCCACGTTAGTACCTCTGTCTTCAGATAAGAAACTTGAGCACCTAGGTAAATTTCTTCGGGAATTCTGACACCGATACTAAGCCAAACATAATGTTTTAGGCAGTAACGACGAAACTTTAACTAATAATATCCATAGTATGGAGCGGTGGCGAGTGGTGGGATTTACCCAATTTTTGTGGCGCATACCCTCTTATGATAGACCGTGACGACATGACACGCCGGCAAGCCGGGACCCTAAGGTGCTTCACCCCTAAAACAGAAACAAAAGGAAACCTAGTGTCCTTGTTGCGCATGGGGGTCCTCCACAAGGAAGCGATACTCAGGTTTGCAATCGATTTGAAAGCAATGTATGCTTTACGATTAGCCATTCAGCCGTACTAGAACGAAACTAAACAGATGAGCAACCGGTTATTCGAAAAGAGCTCCCAAACAAAAAGGACTTCAGCGCTGTCAATACCTCGAGCATTGTTTTCATATGCCAATAACCTGCATATATGTTGATACTTTAAGGTGATATATCACAGCAAATGTATAACTTCATGCACGTAACGTTCTTGTCAGGAGCCGGTCATTTGTTAGTCCGCACCTATACCTCTTAGGGGAACTCGGCTGGAAGGCATTATTCTAATGTTTTCATATTTGCTCATACAAGCAGCCAATGCCTTGCGTTTGCAATTACGCTCCGCACCTCGTGGCAGGTGGGATTTATCACAATTCTATGGGACGAAACAGTTCCAATTTAAAAGCAATACTTGACCATGCACTACTTATGTTTTCGCCGAAAAAGCCAATGAAAGAATGGGTGACTCAGTCACAAATGAAAAAGGAAATGAAAATAATTTTGTAGAAATTCAAATAAATCTGACTGAAACTGGTAGATATGGCGCGTGCGAATATTCTTTCCATCGTCCTTCAGTTTTCGTAGAATATACGAAAATGTATACGTTTTGCACCGTTTGCACCGGTGCAATTGCACCGTTTGAAGTCCAGGCATGCAAGGGTCCCATCACGGAAATTCTAGTGCGGTCGGTAATTAAAAGCGCCTTCGCTTAAAAGTGAGCACCGTAATTTCAATTTGTCTTTTTTTTTGCTTATTCAGATAGAGCAAAAAGCGAAGGGTGATCTACGAAAGAAAATTAAGCGTGTCAGGAGAAAGTAGTTTAGAAGAAGCAAAACAGTCGAGGCAATTCGGAATCGACTGGCGCCTCGCGGGCGTACACGATGTTCTCATTCTCATTAAACAAGCACGGCTGCGCTTGAAAGCAATCTTCCGTCTTCGTCACGTTTCACAGCACGGCCTCCCAACCTTCTGTATGCGGCCCTGAACAACAATATTCTTGCACATTCCATCCTGTTCAACTACTCTATTTTGTTCTTTTTTTTAGAAGAACTTCTTGCTGGGCGAGTTGGTGCATGTTCGTGGTGGGAATCGTTGCGCATTCAATCGGACGAACACAGGAAGGAAGGACAGAGTAAACGGAAAGAGCGCAAACTATCAACTGGCTTTATTCATTTGGTCGCTGCATATATATGCACTTTTTATCGCACGTCCCAAATAAAACGAAAGAAGGGGAGAAGAAAAGAGGAGGAAACATGTCAAGGATACCTCACGTCAAAAACAAAAGCTGCGCAGAAAATTGCTTTCTGCGCTATACAGAGCAACAGAAGTGTCACTCACGCAGTTGTCGCCTAATTCCTTAATATAAAAGCTTCTAACAGCTCACGACCCACTCTCTCCTTGCTCCTTCCTAGAATTTTTACCTTTTTGAAGTCCGGCTCACACCCCATGCATGAGCTGCAATGCGCGGGCAAGTTCGCTCCTTCTCTTCTCGTAATCGACGCAGCATGTTCCCCAACTCGCTCATTCACGCAGCGCCCTGTTTGGCCCACGTAAGAACGTCCGCACGTGAGAGGAATTTGGTACACCACTCCTGTGGCACATTTCAAGAATGTTTCGGCATGCTTTTTACCGCAGCCGCTTCGCCGTTGTCCGTTCCCGCCAATCCTTGGGCATAAGCCGGCGAGCTTTTTTGGCGCAGAAAAAACCACTTGGACGCCATGCCTGTCTGCCACTTTTTTCAAGTGATGCGCAACTTTGTGCATATATGGCACGACTGTGATATTCCTCCCACGCAGGCGCTCTGTGTTGCTGCCAAGATATTCTTTTTTTATCTTTTTGAGAAGATTCTCAGCCACAGCCGTGATGATCGCGGTGGGGAAGCCTGCTGAAAGCAGCCTATTGATTTGATTATGGAAGCTCTCATGCATGGCATGCGGGCATGACTTGGTAAGAGCTGATTCCAGGCAGGAGTTTGCAATTGCCCTCTTGACTATCTTGGAATGCGCAGATTCAAAAGGCAAGAGCTCTTTCTGCGCCCTTGGTGCATATCGCCAGCAGATGTGATGTGCACTAAAATTCAAGTTAATATCTAAAAACTGCAGTGATCCGTTAGACGGGACTTCATGCGTGAACACTAAACCTTTACCACATTGTCTAAAGTTGGTTAAAATTCTGCTCACTGAATCAGCGTGGGTCATGGTTATTTGCTCTGAGATAACAATTAAAAAATCATCTACATATCGGAAGGCCTTAAGGACCCCTTGATCAGCAAGCTCACGACTAAGGGAGCGGTCCACGGCGGCTAAAAATATATTACACAGGACCGGGGCAACACATGATCCTATACATATGCCTTGCCGCTGAATGTAAAAGTCATCGTTAAAGGATATAAATGTGGCTTGTAAATAAAATTCCAACATGGACATGAAACTGTCGACCGTCACTCCGGTAGAATTTTGAAAGCTTATCACGCCATTTTCCTCGATGCACTCCCTGACTGCCACGAACAATTGATCATGAGGAACTGAATAAAACAAATCTTCTATATCCACAGAAAAAGCATAGCCTACATGTTCACTGGACTTGAAAAAATTAACAACGTCCCCAGAGTTTTTTGTGGCGAAAGGATCTTCAACGTGTAGGACACTCAAATGCTTCTGCAGATATCGGCTGATTAGGGACTGCCACGTGCCCTTTTCACTAACGATCGTTCGAAACGGCACAGCGTCCTTATGAGTTTTTGCACTGAAGAAAACCGAAAGCGTTTTCGTCCTACAGCTAGTTATTGAACTAGCAAGCTTAGTCAACTCAAGATTCTTGCACATAGCTGCAGCTCGGCTCTTGATCCTTATGGCACTAGGCTTTACGCGCACGAAGTTCTTGGCGACTGCTTGTCCCGCCTTGATGTTGAATTCCTCTTCTCTTAAAACGACGAAACCTCCAGTCTTGTCTGCCTGAAGTAGCCGTAGATTATTTTTCTTGAAGAACGAAACGACGCTTTTTGTGGGGTCTTTCGCACACTTGGTGGCCTTCGTGTTCACCGTTTTCTTGAGGGCTTCTACTCCTTCAAGAAGGCATCTTTCCTGAGCCTCTTGGTCCGCTTTGTTCGAAACATTCCGGTTAAGCGCCAAGAGGTCGTGAGCTGAAACCACAGGTTCGTAACTGTACTTCGGGCCCTTATTTAATATGCAGGCAACTTCTTCAGGTAGCACAACACCTCCGAGGGCTACAAGGCCTCTTGGACGACTCATCTTGCTCTCCGATCTAGAGCGGATAAGCACTTCATTGAGGCACCGGCCCCACCAAAACTCCGTCAGCTGAGCAGCAAGCCTTCTCGCACAGCGCACTTTGACATCTGCAAGCCAAGCCGGTTCTGACGCATAGCAAAGCATACGCAACAGATCTTGCATTCTGCGCACCTGGCGCCATAGTTCCGCCCTTAGGTATCTGCAAATACGCCTTAAGAGGCCCACATGCGGTTTGAGGTAGCCAAACATTGCACTCACATCCTCGGGAATGATCCGCTTTCGCAGACAAAAGGAAATGTACCTGGCGCGGCACGTTGAGTTGACGATGAGGTTCACACAGGCGTTGACTTGAAAAGGTGAAGGTGAGACATTGAGAAAGGGGCCCTCTGTGCTGGTCAAGTATTTTAGAAGAACTTCTTGCTGGGCGAGTTGGTGCATGTTCGTGGTGGGAATCGTTGCGCATTCAATCGGACGAACACAGGAAGGAAGGACAGAGTAAACGGAAAGAGCGCAAACTATCAACTGGCTTTATTCATTTGGTCGCTGCATATATATGCACTTTTTTTCGCACGTCCCAAATAAAACGAAAGAAGGGGAGAAGAAAAGAGGAGGAAACATGTCAAGGATACCTCACGTCAAAAACAAAAGCTGCGCAGAAAATTGCTTTCTGCGCTATACAGAGCAACAGAAGTGTCACTCACGCAGTTGTCGCCTAATTCCTTAATATAAAAAGCTTCTAACAGCTCACGACCCACTCTCTCCTTGCTCCTTCCTAGAATTTTTACCTTTTTGAAGTCCGGCTCACACCCCATGCATGAGCTGCAATGCGCGGGCAAGTTCGCTCCTTCTCTTCTCGTAATCGACGCAGCATGTTCCCCAACGCGCTCATTCACGCAGCGCCCTGTTTGGCCCACGTAAGAACGTCCGCACGTGAGAGGAATTTGGTACACCACTCCTGTGGCACATTTCAAGAATGTTTCGGCATGCTTTTTACCGCAGCCGCTTCGCCGTTGTCCGTTCCCGCCAATCCTTGGGCATAAGCCGGCGAGCTTTTTTGGCGCAGAAAAAACCACTTGGACGCCATGCCTGTCTGCCACTTTTTTCAAGTGATGCGCAACTTTGTGCATATATGGCACGACTGTGATATTCCTCCCACGCAGGCGCTCTGTGTTGCTGCCAAGATATTCTTTTTTTATCTTTTTGAGAAGATTCTCAGCCACAGCCGTGATGATCGCGGTGGGGAAGCCTGCTGAAAGCAGCCTATTGATTTGATTATGGAAGCTCTCATGCATGGCATGCGGGCATGACTTGGTAAGAGCTGATTCCAGGCAGGAGTTTGCAATTGCCCTCTTGACTATCTTGGAATGCGCAGATTCAAAAGGCAAGAGCTCTTTCTGCGCCCTTGGTGCATATCGCCAGCAGATGTGATGTGCACTAAAATTCAAGTTAATATCTAAAAACTGCAGTGATCCGTTAGACGGGACTTCATGCGTGAACACTAAACCTTTACCACATTGTCTAAAGTTGGTTAAAATTCTGCTCACTGAATCAGCGTGGGTCATGGTTATTTGCTCTGAGATAACAATTAAAAAATCATCTACATATCGGAAGGCCTTAAGGACCCCTTGATCAGCAAGCTCACGACTAAGGGAGCGGTCCACGGCGGCTAAAAATATATTACACAGGACCGGGGCAACACATGATCCTATACATATGCCCTGCCGCTGAATGTAAAAGTCATCGTTAAAGGATATAAATGTGGCTTGTAAATAAAATTCTAACATGGACATGAAACTGTCGACCGTCACTCCGGTAGAATTTTGAAAGCTTATCACGCCATTTTCCTCGATGCACTCCCTGACTGCCACGAACAATTGATCATGAGGCACTGAATAAAACAAATCTTCTATATCCACAGAAAAAGCATAGCCTACATGTTCACTGGACTTGAAAAAATTAACAACGTCCCCAGAGTTTTTTGTGGCGAAAGGATCTTCAACGTGTAGGACACTCAAATGCTTCTGCAGATATCGGCTGATTAGGGACTGCCACGTGCCCTTTTCACTAACGATCGTTCGAAACGGCACAGCGTCCTTATGAGTTTTTGCACTGAAGAAAACCGAAAGCGTTTTCGTCCTACAGCTAGTTATTGAACTAGCAAGCTTTAGTCAACTCAAGATTCTTGCACATAGCTGCAGCTCGGCTCTTGATCCTTATGGCACTAGGCTTTACGCGCACGAAGTTCTTGGCGACTGCTTGTCCCGCCTTGATGTTGAATTCCTCTTCTCTTAAAACGACGAAACCTCCAGTCTTGTCTGCCTGAAGTAGCCGTAGATTATTTTTCTTGAAGAACGAAACGACGCTTTTTGTGGGGTCTTTCGCACACTTGGTGGCCTTCGTGTTCACCGTTTTCTTGAGGGCTTCTACTCCTTCAAGAAGGCATCTTTCCTGAGCCTCTTGGTCCGCTTTGTTCGAAACATTCCGGTTAAGCGCCAAGAGGTCGTGAGCTGAAACCACAGGTTCGTAACTGTACTTCGGGCCCTTATTTAATATGCAGGCAACTTCTTCAGGTAGCACAACACCTCCGAGGGCTACAAGGCCTCTTGGACGACTCATCTTGCTCTCCGATCTAGAGCGGATAAGCACTTCATTGAGGCACCGGCCCCACCAAAACTCCGTCAGCTGAGCAGCAAGCCTTCTCGCACAGCGCACTTTGACATCTTGCAAGCCAAGCCGGTTCTGACGCATAGCAAAGCATACGCAACAGATCTTGCATTCTGCGCACCTGGCGCCATAGTTCCGCCCTTAGGTATCTGCAAATACGCCTTAAGAGGCCCACATGCGGTTTGAGGTAGCCAAACATTGCACTCACATCCTCGGGAATGATCCGCTTTCGCAGACAAAAGGAAATGTACCTGGCGCGGCGCATCACTTGAAAAAAGTGGCAGACAGGCATGGCGTCCAAGTGGTTTTTCTGCGCCAAAAAAGCTCGCCGGCTTATGCCCAAGGATTGGCGGGAACGGACAACGGCGAAGCGGCTTGCGGTAAAAGCATGCCGAAACATTCTTGAAATGTGCCACAGGAGTGGTGTACCAAATTCCTCTCACGTGCGGACGTTCTTACGTGGGCCAAACAGGGCGCTGCGTGAATGAGCGAGTTTGGGGAACATGCTGCGTCGATTACGAGAAGAGAAGGAGCGAACTTGCCCGCGCATTGCAGCTCATGCATGGGGTGTGAGCCGGACTTCAAAAAGGTAAAAATTCTAGGAAGGAGCAAGGAGAGAGTGGGTCGTGAGCTGTTAGAAGCTTTTATATTAAGGAATTAGGCGACAACTGCGTGAGTGACACTTCTGTTGCTCTGTATAGCGCAGAAAGCAATTTTCTGCGCAGCTTTTGTTTTTGACGTGAGGTATCCTTGACATGTTTCCTCCTCTTTCTTCTCCCCTTCTTTCGTTTATTTGGGACGTGCGAAAAAAAGTGCATATATATGCAGCGACCAAATGAATAAAGCCAGTTGATAGTTTGCGCTCTTTCCGTTTACTCTGTCCTTCCTTCCTGTGTTCGTCCGATTGAATGCGCAACGATTCCCACCACGAACATGCACCAACTCGCCCAGCAAGAAGTTCTTCTAAAATACTTGACCAGCACAGAGGGCCCCTTTCTCAATGTCTCACCTTCACCTTTTCAAGTCAACGCCTGTGTGAACCTCATCGTCAACTCAACGTGCCGCGCCAGGTACATTTCCTTTTGTCTGCGAAAGCGGATCATTCCCGAGGATGTGAGTGCAATGTTTGGCTACCTCAAACCGCATGTGGGCCTCTTAAGGCGTATTTGCAGATACCTAAGGGCGGAACTATGGCGCCAGGTGCGCAGAATGCAAGATCTGTTACGTATGCTTTGCTATGCGTCAGAAACCGGCTTGGCTTGCAGATGTCAAAGTGCGCTGTGCGAGAAGGCTTGCTGCTCAGCTGACGGAGTTTTGGTGGGGCCGGTGCCTCAATGAAGTGCTTATCCGCTCTAGATCGGAGAGCAAGATGAGTCGTCCAAGAGGCCTTGTAGCCCTCGGAGGTGTTGTGCTACCTGAAGAAGTTGCCTGCATATTAAATAAGGGCCCGAAGTACAGTTACGAACCTGTGGTTTCAGCTCACGACCTCTTGGCGCTTAACCGGAATGTTTCGAACAAAGCGGACCAAGAGGCTCAGGAAAGATGCCTTCTTGAAGGAGTAGAAGCCCTCAAGAAAACGGTGAACACGAAGGCCACCAAGTGTGCGAAAGACCCCACAAAAAGCGTCGTTTCGTTCTTCAAGAAAAATAATCTACGGCTACTTCAGGCAGACAAGACTGGAGGTTTCGTCGTTTTAAGAGAAGAGGAATTCAACATCAAGGCGGGACAAGCAGTCGCCAAGAACTTCGTGCGCGTAAAGCCTAGTGCCATAAGGATCAAGAGCCGAGCTGCAGCTATGTGCAAGAATCTTGAGTTGACTAAGCTTGCTAGTTCAATAACTAGCTGTAGGACGAAAACGCTTTCGGTTTTCTTCAGTGCAAAAACTCATAAGGACGCTGTGCCGTTTCGAACGATCGTTAGTGAAAAGGGCACGTGGCAGTCCCTAATCAGCCGATATCTGCAGAGGCATTTGAGTGTCCTACACGTTGAAGATCCTTTCGCCACAAAAAACTCTGGGGACGTTGTTAATTTTTTCAAGTCCAGTGAACATGTAGGCTATGCTTTTTCTGTGGATATAGAAGATTTGTTTTATTCAGTTCCTCATGATCAATTGTTCGTGGCAGTCAGGGAGTGCATCGAGGAAAATGGCGTGATAAGCTTTCAAAATTCTACCGGAGTGACGGTCGACAGTTTCATGTCCATGTTGGAATTTATTTACAAGCCACATTTATATCCTTTAACGATGACTTTTACATTCAGCGGCAAGGCATATGTATAGGATCATGTGTTGCCCCGGTCCTGTGTAATATATTTTTAGCCGCCGTGGACCGCTCCCTTAGTCGTGAGCTTGCTGATCAAGGGGTCCTTAAGGCCTTCCGATATGTAGATGATTTTTTAATTGTTATCTCAGAGCAAATAACCATGACCCACGCTGATTCAGTGAGCAGAATTTTAACCAACTTTAGACAATGTGGTAAAGGTTTAGTGTTCACGCATGAAGTCCCGTCTAACGGATCACTGCAGTTTTTAGATATTAACTTGAATTTTAGTGCACATCACATCTGCTGGCGATATGCACCAAGGGCGCAGAAAGAGCTCTTGCCTTTTGAATCTGCGCATTCCAAGATAGTCAAGAGGGCAATTGCAAACTCCTGCCTGGAATCAGCTCTTACCAAGTCATGCCCGCATGCCATGCATGAGAGCTTCCATAATCAAATCAATAGGCTGCTTTCAGCAGGCTTCCCCACCGCGATCATCACGGCTGTGGCTGAGAATCTTCTCAAAAAGATAAAAAAAGAATATCTTGGCAGCAACACAGAGCGCCTGCGTGGGAGGAATATCACAGTCGTGCCATATATGCACAAAGTTGCGCATCACTTGAAAAAAGTGGCAGACAGGCATGGCGTCCAAGTGGTTTTTCTGCGCCAAAAAAGCTCGCCGGCTTATGCCCAAGGATTGGCGGGAACGGACAACGGCGAAGCGGCTGCGGTAAAAAGCATGCCGAAACATTCTTGAAATGTGCCACAGGAGTGGTGTACCAAATTCCTCTCACGTGCGGACGTTTCTTACGTGGGCCAAACAGGGCGCTGCGTGAATGAGCGAGTTGGGGAACATGCTGCGTCGATTACGAGAAGAGAAGGAGCGAACTTGCCCGCGCATTGCAGCTCATGCATGGGGTGTGAGCCGGACTTCAAAAAGGTAAAAATTCTAGGAAGGAGCAAGGAGAGAGTGGGTCGTGAGCTGTTAGAAGCTTTTTATATTAAGGAATTAGGCGACAACTGCGTGAGTGACACTTCTGTTGCTCTGTATAGCGCAGAAAGCAATTTTCTGCGCAGCTTTTGTTTTTGACGTGAGGTATCCTTGACATGTTTCCTCCTCTTTCTTCTCCCCTTCTTTCGTTTTATTTGGGACGTGCGAAAAAAAGTGCTATATATGCAGCGACCAAATGAATAAAGCCAGTTGATAGTTGCGCTCTTTCCGTTACTCTGTCCTTCCTTCCTGTGTTCGTCCGATTGAATGCGCAACGATTCCCACCACGATCTATTTTGTTCATCACCGTTCTTGGTCCCTTTCCTCCTTTTGCATTGCGCCTCTCTGCAAACCTCTCTACAGTTCTCTCTGTTCTTCCTCAGGCGACGCGCCAGGCCCGCGCCAGCAGTTGGTTGGCCCATGTTTTCCCAAAAGCAGCCGACAAACTCTGAGGCGCAGCTGGCGCTAGCGGGCAGTACGTGCCAATCAACGCATAGGCGTTGCTATAACCGGCTGCGTCCTCGCCTATTTTTTTTGTTATTTCCTATCTTTCTTTATGACACTTTTCTTTCTTGGCGTCATTGTTCTCGCCGTCTTGAGGCAACAAATATGTAGGCAATTCGATTGCTCCTCGGTGAAACGAAGTATTGGCGCGTAAGCTAACATCGCAAATTCAATAAGGAACGTGTGTAACGCTCAGGTGCCATTCTGATGCATTCAAAGATAGGCTTTGTGCAGATGCTTTCTTTTGTGAGTCTACGTGTCGTTAAGCTGTCAAGTATGAGGTAACATGTGTATAACACGTCTTTGCTGAAAACTAAACAAGCACACTAGTCTGGAAAGCAACTGTAGAGTGTCCATATGTACAGTTTTTCTCTCTGTCTCGAAGAAACACGTTCGAAAACAGACTTCAGAGGAATAGCGATTATGTCGTAGAACTGCGAAAGGTGTCACAAGAAGAGTAGACGTATGGGTTTCGACACGGAACGTTGAAATATAGCGGTGTGCGAGTTTCAAATGTTCAACCTCGAAACGAATTGAACTGAAAACAATATGCTAATAGATTCAATCATTTTTCGATTACTTTTTTAATACGAATAGTTCCGGTTCTGTATCAAAATATCGGGAACAACTTTTTCCTAACGTGATTGTACATCCAAGCGTGCTCGCATGGCGCATGCGGTATGGTAGAGGATGTAGGACTGAGGGTAGCCGAGGAGGAACCAATTTTCCCAATGTGGTAGTGTTACTTTGCATGCTGGTAATGCATTTTAGAAAGGTAAAGGCGCAACGAAAATACGAATGAATTCGGACACACACACACGCACGCACACGCACACACACATGCTAACGCAATAGCGTTAAATAGGTTGTTTTGCCGAAATTCCGGTGTCGGTGTCAGCGGCGGCGTCTTTTGTTGTGAGCGAAAACGTAGCGTTGTCCATGAGCGAAATTCGAGGCAGAGGCAAATAACGGTATGAGCCAGAGAGCGTCCGCACTATGGCTTTCCTTCAGGTGGGGTTTAGGTCTCCACCGAGTAGCGAAGACAGGCTAGCGATTGAGAATGCGATGCAAACACGGCCCGACTGCGATATCGCGTTCTACTCTTGTTGCCGCCGCCTCCGAGAGAGACGGGCGCGCGGTGTGGTCACACAATCTCTTGAAGGCGTTGCGATGGTGCGCTGCGGTTTTCCCGCTGTTTCCGAGTGTGACCACGCTGCGCGGATGTTTCCTTACAAACATGTAGTGAGTGTAACGCTAGTTACCCAAAGGAAACGGCACACACATTTGTGCGCGCATTCGCTTACACACACGTACATGGTTTATTGATACGCCGGAAAAAAATGTCACAGGCGTAGACGTTCACTCACGCAGCCGGGCTGTTGACAAGCTTGTGATGGATTGTTTGCAGTGACTGAAAGCGTAAGTGCAGTGTTTGTACAGTGAGGGAAGCCAACACGTGCGAACGCAGAGAAAACAGACAGGCAAGGTACTGTGTATAGTTTGCCCTAAGTGTACCAGCGCACAACACTAGTCCGTACTTTGGGCACACAAAACACTGTTGTCATAAAAGTGCTCGTGAAGAGGGCGAAAACTTTGCTATAGTTATGATGTTTGTGTGTGTGTGTGTGTGTGTGTGTGTGTGTGTGTGTGTGTGTGTGTGTGTGTGTGTGTGTGTGTCCGTATGCGTGCGTGCGTGCGTGCGTGCGTGTGGATATCACTATCGCATTCAACTCTTTAAGGCGAAGCTTAAGGGTCCCCCAATTTCTTGTGCTTCATTTCGTGTGTTTTTCTGGATTTTTTTTTGCCTTTTTTTAATTGAACACGGTGCACTGGGTTTTCCAACCAGATCAAGATGGCAGCCGTGGAGCTTAGACAGGCCGCGGAAACTGAGCGGCAGTTTGGTTTCAAGGAACATCGCACTCGTAGCGGTTGTCGGGCATCCTAGGATCTGGTTGAACGAAGCGGGGTTGATGCGTATGTTGGCATTTATTGTCTTTCACAAGTTATGCACAAAAAAAAATTGATGGAACTCTAAAGAACTCATCTTTTGTTTACTTGCTTTATCTATTTTTTATTTTGTGGATTTTAAATCGGGCGAAGCGCAGGAAGTGGTTGACTTGTGTTCGTAGCGCTTGCCTCCGCTCTTCCTTTCCATTCGGTCAGCGGCATCACAAGTTTATCGCGCTTGGTTGGCGTGCCAAATATGAATACGGGAAAAACAAGGCATTTGATGCTGCGTGCAGCAAACGTCGAGCGGCGTGCAGCACGTCGAGCTATTCAAGCATGTATTAGACGAAGATAGCGAAATCGGGGCATCACATGCTTTGCGCGGCTGTGTGGTGCCTTCACCCAGTGATTTCCAGTTCTGCGAGCTTTTTTCAGGTTTCCTAGTGACAGCGGGTGAGCACGACTATTTGGGTCCATTATTTGAGCAGGTGTTTATCTTGCATGAGTAAGTAGTGATATCTGCAAGCTTCACTGGACGGACATAAGCGCATTGTCAGTAAACTAATTCGTCATGACGACAGCATACCTGTTGCCGGCAAAGTAAGTGTCATGAAAGGCTTGATGCGTGTTGTTTCGGCTACACAGTTTGTTCATCTTTTACATTTGGCATGTAATTCAAATGATGTGAAGCAATCATATGCTCCTTCCTGTTCATGGAAATGCATGTAGCCAGTTTGAAACTCTGTGGGCTTTACTTCTAATACTGTCACTGAAATACGTGTAATGGTCTCCCTGATGCTTTGAGAAATCGTTTAACAGCGAATGTCGCTGGAGCCAACGTTTTGACAAGTGATCTTTTCTTCGTCAAGGCAGTGCTGTTGCCCTGACGAGGACTAGCCAACTTCCCGAAACATTGTCTCGAGCGGCATTCCCTGTTCAACGATTTCTCATCGTTTCACGCATCCATCTACCCCTTAACTTCTGTGTTGTTTGGTACTCAACTTCTGTATAAAAAATATGCCCGGCGTCATCACAGACATGATTGAGTCTCAGTACAACGTGGCGTACTCGTGATTGTTAATAATTTTCGCGTTGGATCGGATACTCTGGGTTGAATGTATGTTCAATGTGCATATTTCAGTTGTGAATTAAAGCTGAATTTGCAGATTGACACATTCACAAGTTGACACTTGACAAGTTTCGCGACCGATGTATATTTTGACGTTGCCCTTTCCCTCTATTTTCTGGCCTCACCAACGGCGTCCTGAAAGAAATGTTTTGTTTGTGAATTAATTCTAGTTTGACACCCGGCAGCCACCAGTGGTGGAAGCGGCGCTGTCGCAGTGTGTCAGCATGCGAGAGCGCGTCCCATGGGACTTATAGGGAGTTTCCGCCCCCTGGCTTAGGTGTGCCTGTGCGGAAGTGCACAGTGGCTTGAGAAACGAAAATGTTATTCCTGATTTTTTTTTAATGTTTCGCAACCATGACTGATAAAACATTTTCACTTTTGCACCCCTGGCGATAAAACATGTTCATGCCCCTTGTACGCTCTAAAAACGTATTCTGACTATGTATTCAAAATTTTCGTTTTTCTAATATTTAATATTAGTAAATGGCTTAAATATTACAGCATGATGAGAAGCCCACTACTCTACAAGTAAACTGCTCATTACAGCGTTAGCCGCAACGCCTTCATCCCTACTTTTTTTTTTCTTTCTTCACAGCAGCTGCTGACGGTCCGCGCTATTGTTTTGTTTCATTGCTGCATGGTGACAGAGGGATGGCAGGACTAGCTGGTCTCATGCCTGGAACCTGTTCTTCCGATTGCAGAGTCCCAATTGCGACCAAATCATCACACAAGTGTACTCTCATACAAGTACCATTGTAAAGCTAAACTATACCACTCTGCGAAGGAGAAGTTTGAGTCCAAGAAGAATGTATGCATGGTTATTTTGTTATTTTGTTAGAACCTTCTTGCAAAACACTCCTTGGGTTTATTGAGTGCTGAAGTACTGATACCGAAATTTGCTGTTGTTACCACAGAGGTTCCGATAATTCTGCTGAGTTTCATCCTCAAGATGCGAATATCCGCAGTTTTGTTTTTGTTGTTTTGCTCAGCCCTTTTTGATGTAGGTAAGACGACTTTGTTGAATAAAATGTTGCACGTAATACCTCGCCAGGGAATGAACTTGTGCACAATTTAGAATGTCATAATTTTGTTTTTTGTGGATTCAAGTCATAGGCTCCGTCGCTTCTACCATAAACAGTAGAAACAAAATTAGACTGAAAAAAAGGATGTGCCTTGTGATCTCGGTAGTCAGTGTACGTACAAATGCATCTCAAACGTCACCGCCTGCAACATCAACAGCGGCGGCTGCCATACTTACTCAGCGGTGCATGCTTAGAAAGGCTGAGCTTTTCGATCTGTATTGATGTTCAGCCTCACACTCCCTGGATGGACAGGGTAAACAAAGCATATTCATCCTGAAAGATAAGAAATAGACAGACTTGCAGCACCTGCCGTCGCTCAGCGATAGTGTAGAACCCGGAAGTGCATAAGAAACGCGACACAAAGAGTAACGACAGATGCATGATAGATTACCCTTCTTCTAAATTAGATATCGATTAAACTGTACATGGCAGGCCTGTTTCTTATCTTTTAGAACCCATGCTGTAGATTACTATTTGCCGTTTGCTTTAGCCAATGGCATGCTTTTACACAGCTTTAACGACAAGCGAGACAGCACTGACGTGTAATTATATATCGATTTAAAACATTTCCTCTTCATAGATATGAATCCCTGATCCAGCCTCGGCAACGAATGACCGAGAGACAATGCTGTTACGTTTTCTGCCACTTATTTCTTGGGAAGCGCAACATCGTAGTTAGGTAGCGATTTACTGAGTTGTGCGATAATTTTTCTTCCGATATATCTATACCGCTCTCAAGCCGGGGAAGGCTACAGTTTTAAGAAGGGGATCGACAAACAACTTTGCCATAGTCATAGTATACATCCGAATGTTATGCCTTGTGAAAATGCCTAGCAGTTCTCACATAGAACCCAAAAAAATAAGAGGCCATTTTTCTTTATAGTTGTTATATGCGCCCTAGAACCTACACTTCAGGGTGGACTAAACAAACAAAGAAAATATTTAAGCAGGAAACACCCTTTGCCATGGTTCTGTCACTTTAGCGCTGAACATGTCACGCAGCAGTAGCGCCTTGAACTGCCACTTGAAAGCAGTACCTTTTAATTGAAGGGGACATGTTTTTTTAATTCGGTGTGCATATCTAACTTATTCTGTATCTCAGTGCAATCTGCTATTGGTGAAGAGTTCTTCAGGCTCGAACACCCAGTTGTTTCGTATGAGTAGGGCAGGATGGCGCAACAACTTATTTTACGTGTTCCTGTTATGACCAGCGAGATGGCGCGAAGGGCGCTCTCTAAAGATCGTCGCCCCGCTCGTTGCGATGCGCGCGCACCTCCTTACAGGGCGTGATCACCCGTGCGCGCGCGCTTATCTATTTTTATTTACTACACTTCTTCCATTCAATGAAAGGATGCGCAACTCGGGAACAGAGTTTTCCCTCTGCTATGCAACTTCTGCAACTTTATCAGGATCCTTGCAGACACAGCGCGTTTTAGTCGCATCGTCCCAAACATAGTACCTCTTATCAATGCGCAGTCTTTCGTGCCCTGAATTTCTTTCAGCACCTGCACTCTTCGAAAGTTCCTTCCGCCTTCTCAGAGTATCAGCACAATAATAATTTTGCAGAAATATGCGTAAACCTTTCAGTTTCCCTCATTTACGAAACACTGCCTGCTTTTCAAAGTAATCTTGAAAATAAAATATAACTGGACGGCCTCTCGAAGCCCTACCGAGGCGGCGAATTCTGGCTACAGAGGAACATTTTACTCCTGGTGGATTCTGGTGGATTCAGATGTCCTGGTGGATTTCAGAGATTTATGTATTCCTTGCCGAGAACGTGCTCCCTGTTCCGAATAAAAAGGTGGTGCGCCTTGTTCCTTGCAGATTATCATTTCTTCACGGCTTCCCCAATTTCTTCGCATTTAAATTTAGTTCAATACTCTTGTGCGAACTTGCGCGTGAATTCTGAGTAGTGAATTCATGTCGGTAATATCGTAAGTGTCATACTAATTAATATTCTCCGCTCCCCTATAGTGCATCAATGGGGCCAGCCGCCCAGCGGCAAAGTCCGATACAGCGTCGGCCGGGACGGCGAAAAAAAAAACTGCAAAGTCGAAACCGCGTTTGCCGGGGTGGCCGCCTGGCGTCCAAGTCCGCTACCGCGTCGGCCGGGGCGGTGAAGAAAACGGCAAAGACGAAACCGCGTCTGCCGGGGCGGTGAAGAAAAACGGCAAAGGCGAAACCGCGTCTGCCGGGGCGGCCGCCTGGCGGCCAAGTCCGCTACCGCTTCGGCCGGGGCGGTGAAGAAAAACGGCAAAGGCGAAACCGCGTCTGCCGGGGCGGCCACCTGGCGGCCAAGTCCGCTACCGCTTCGGTCGGGGCGGTGAAGAAAAACGGCAAAGACGAAACCGTAGAGGATTTTAGTCTGTCCGGCACACCGCTATACGCAAAATGCTTTGCGTGTACCGGAATACCGGGTGTGAACTGCGCATACGCACGCCCGGTAAACATGGCCGCGCCGCCGAAAGCGATTGCCGTCCACTTCGAATCTATCAAGGGGGCGTCACGCGCTCTGTCGCTCGTTATTTCCGAACTGATACTTTTATTTGCTTCAGATTCACGTCCTTAAGCTTCGACAGCAAAGTATTCGTGCCGATTCGGCACCGTTTTCGAGAGCCATACTCAAATAATCAATGCGTAGGCTTAGTGAGTGACAATCTTGGAATCTCGGAGGACATACATTATGTGTGTTTGTTAGCTGTTTTTATCCTCCATAGCTGGCGCCACTAGACGTGGCAGCAGCTACGGCACACGCTATCCGGTATTACGCTACGCCTTCGCGTTACCGGAAGACCGGACAGACTAAAATCATCTCGTGTCTGCCGGGGCGGCCAAGTCCGCTACCGCTTCGGCCGGGGCGGTGAAGAAAAACGGCAAAGACGAAACCGTGTCTGCCGGGGCGGCCGCCTGGCGGCCAAGTCAGCTACCGCTTCGGCCGGGGCGGTGAAGAAAAACGGCAAAGACGAAACCGTGTCTGCCGGAGCGGCCGCCTGGCGGCCAAGTCCGCTACCGCTTCGGCCGGGGCGGCGAAGAAAAAAGTCACAGTTTGGCCGCAAGGGCGAAGCAATGAATGCGATAGCAAGAAATTAATGCTATACGAAGTGAGGCTCGCCAATGGATACTCTCAGTTTGAACAGCGCTCCTGTTGCAAAGGCGGCCCAAGCAGCGAAGGAAACTAGTGTGCTTCAAGCAGGGCTGGGCAGTATCGCGATACAAGAGTATCGCGATAGTATTTCAGAGATACTTTTGAGTATCTGTATTTCTGTATCGATATACATTTGAAAAATGTATTTGTATCTCAGTAGTGAAATACATTTACGATGTATCGCCTGTATCGCGATACTATGCAGGACACGGGTATCTCGTTACATTGTTTTTTTGTGTCGGAAATGAGTTGAGGCGTGTTTCCAATGGGGGAATGATGTTTTTTTTTCTTTTTTGTGCCAAGACAAGCAAAGGCGCACCGCCGGTCGCCGACAGATAGGGCGGCGATGGTTTCCCCTCAAGCACAGAATGGTCCATGTGGTAAAGCACGCGACAACACAGACGGCAGAATCGCGGGGGCAGTGTTGTCGGCCTCTGCCGACGAAAGTCGCTGTCTCTCAAGGTCAGTGCAGCACGCCTAATTTTTTTCGGGTGGCAAGCCATTACTTCGCGACCCCCGGCGCGGATAACAGGCTTTGCAATGCTTCGCGGGCGTTCAGTTCTCAAAGCGGCGACACTTCCAAAAGCAGTTCCCGTAGTCGCGGCCGAAGTGACTAGAAGATGGCTATCTTTGACGCGCTTTCAGCCACCTCTCCAATGTTAGGGTGCGTTCCTAATTCATGACATGCGTGAAACGGTCTTTTGTGGTAGCAGGCTCCCCCAACGCCGGAGCCGACTTCGCCTGTTGCGGCTTTCTGAAATGGGTGCTGGTAGCGTCGGTGGTGGTGACAGCTTCATTGAAGTCGACAGGGTCAGACGGCTGAGGATTCCGAAGATGGGGACCGACTTCGGATTCTGAACAGTCAGAACAACCCAAGTGAGGGCGAAAGTGTTTCAGTATCTAGATGACCCGAGAAGAGATATCGCCACGCTGCAGGGCAATCCGGCTATGAAGGCGGTATTTATTCACTATAACACGAATTTGTGCTCGCCTTCAGCGGTAGACACACTTTTTTTCTTTCGTGAGTCTTGTGCTGAGGCTGAACCGACGCTGCTAGAAGACAGCCTATTTGAGAAGCCTACACAGCAACCTTCTTAGCAAAGCAGATCTGCAAAATAAATGTGTGCTTTTTCTCAATTCACTGAGGTTCATTGGTGCACTAGAAGACATTCATCAGTGACTCGAGTGATTTGCTTCAAGTGTGCTATTTCTAGTATAGCTTAGTTTGTTCGCCAAATATGTCGATTTCGGTGTCCAATCCTTGTTACTGTAGCTGTGAAATAGTGTGTTTTTATTGCAATTGATACTTGTAATTATGTCATTATTACTAATTATGTACTTTGTCCGCTGCAATGTCTTAATGGCGCTGAGGATACTGTAATAAATAAATAAATGATCTGAACGTTTCGATGCGCTGTAACTTTAATTACAACATCATGGTGCACTAATAAGTGTCTTTGCGTAGTATGAGCATCCTTGAAATACAAAAAGTATTCCAGTATCTGTATCGCTGTAACTGTATTCCGGAATACTTTTTTCGTCTTATTGCAAAGTATCTCCGAAATATCCCGTTACGATAAAGGCAAATGTATCTCAGTATCTGTATTTTAGGCTTCCAGTTCATGTATTTCGATATCTGTATTCCGGAATACTTTTCTGATTATCTCTGCCCAGCCCTGGCTTCAAGTGTCGAGCTGTGACACTTGATAGTTCGCGCTCATCTTCTGTTTATTCGTTTAGCGGCGTCCCTTGAGCTCGAGTGACATTCGTACGCGCCGTAACATGAGCGCGGACATCACGGTGAAAGCTTGAAACACCACTCTTGCCCTCACCACGAGAAAACCGCGCGAGCAGACAGCGGAAGGGCAAGGTTCTCCCATGCGCAAATATAAGACGAAGCAAGCGAGCTCGCCGACGACTTTTAAATGCGCCCGTCGGGCTCCTACCACCATCTCGCTAGTAATGAAGAAACGCCTATTATCGCCGGCCGTCTCCGAGTCCGTCCAGCGGTAAAGGTTGTGTATATAACGCTCGCCGTTAGCTACTTGGCAGATCTGCGTTCCGTGGCGTAGTGGATAGCGCCACTCGCTGCGGAGCGAGAGGCCCCTGGTTCGATTCCGCGCTTTGGAAGCATTTTTCTGAATTATTTTTCTTTGGGGCTTTTATATACATATACATACTTATATATATACGGTGCATGACGGCGGCGACGGCGACGGCAAAATCCAGCCGAGACTGTCCATATAATTGCTATCGCAATAAAACGGCAAAGGCGAAACCGCGTCTGCCGGGGCGGTGAAGGAAAACGGCAAAGACGAAACCGCGTCTGCCAGGGCGGCCGCCTGGCGGCCACGTCCGCTACCGCTTCGGCCGGGGCGGTAAAGAAAAACGGCAAAGGCGAAACCGCGTCTGCCGGGGTGGCCGCGTGGCGGCCAAGTCCGCTACCGCTTCGGCCGGGGCGGTGAAGAAAAACGGCAAAGGCGAAACCGCGTCTGCCGGGGCGGCCGCCTGGCGGCCAAGTCCGCTATCGCTTCGGCCGGGGCGTTGAAGAAAAACGGCAAAGGCGAAACCGCGTCTGCCGGGGCAGCCGCGTGGCGGCCAAGTTCGCTACCGCTTCGGCCGGGGCGGTGAAGAAAAACGGCAAAGGCGAAACAGCGTCTGCAAAGCCGCGTCTGCGGAAACAACGTCATAAAACCGCGAACATTTGAATGAAAGGGAAAGCTACTGCCTGAAGTTGCAAAATGATCACTATTTTGCTAGTGTCAGTGGCTGGCCCGTGTCACTGGGTAGCCGGCATTCTACGCCGTGCCGCTACGCGGCTCTCACTTTTTTGCCAGCATCACCACCGGCAGGGTACTGATTCAGTACTAACAGCAACGTTCCACCGTACCAGTGACGAGACGCTTGGGCTCAAGTCACGTACGTCCCCAGAAGTGGCGTAAATCATGGGGTGGTTAGGGCGGTACACGTTTTCAGGAGGGGGGGTCGCACCCCTAGCAAGTGTCCCCCTTGAGATTTATCTTTCAAATGCACTATGTGAATTTCTCGACGGTTATGATGATGGCGTACTCTCCCTAAAATCAACTCTGAAATCGGAAGCCCTTCCGATGAGCAGAAACGAAGTACAAAAGTGAAAGCGCCTTGTTGTTTAAGAAGCACAGTACAGCACGAGCTTTCGGAAATTATACGGATTACGATTATGACGGAGAGCAAATGTTTATTATATTGGGCTTTGACATGCAAAGTAAATAAAGCGTCCCCGATTATCTACCGTTATTTATGTCGACAATTTGTTGGAAGCCATTCGCAATGAAATATAAATGCGATTGCTCGACTATGACTGTGTTATTTTAAACAAATCATCGATGGACATGATAATGCTTCGCAAGAAAGTTTTCAAAGGTAAATCGTGGGAGATGCTGGGGAACGGAGCCGAAGTTAAAGAAAAGCTATACCTTTACGCGTTATCGCAACAAAGTGCTAGCATTGTTATTTCATACTTTCACCCGAATGACATATTGGCTGTAAATATGCTAGAGCCTACCCAGGAGCTGCGCTTAGGAACTAACTTCGCCATGCAAAGTGCGTTTGCACTTTACTGCCCGGAGTAATGGTACACGACCATTCTATATTGGAAGGTGGGCGTGCAGCAAGAACTCCGACAGCGGTCACCACATCAAATTACTGGAAAATCCGCCCTCTAGCAACTTGTGTGAAAGCAGAAACGAAGATCTTGGCAACCAAAAAAAGAAGAAAAAAAACTAAAGGGAGGAGGCTCTTTACATCAGCAAATGATTTTGTGCATTGCGCGGTCAGCGTGACTGCTGTCCTTGTACTGCTTACAACTGCTACAGAAACAGCCGATATAAGTTTTAGTAGCTGAATCGCTGTGCATTTATATTAGGTATTTATATACTGCTCCTCTATATTTTCTCGCGCAGTTCAGTGAAAAAAAACTTACAGTAAAAACCAAAATGCAAGTTTTTGGCCTGAAACGAAAATACATGTTCTTAAAGCCTTGGATTGTCATCGGTGTCTTACATAGAAAGGGCTTGTGCTGTACAAAAAAAAAGGTAAACAGTCATGATGTAGTGGCACTGTTGTCTAGCTCGCAGTACGACGGTACGACTTATAAAAAAAAAATCACAGCATATCCACGGGGTGAATGATGATGAGTGGGGCGAAGCTACGGAGGGAATCATCTGTAAACCGTGAAACTCTTCCGTGAAATGCGCCCAGTACATAATATAAAGAGTGTGAAACATCGTGTATATATTAAACATCAAACTTTTATTGTACTGTTGGTTTACGTGGTCCCTTCATTATCACTTGTGATCGGTGAAATGCAAGGAAGAAGTCCGCTCCCGAGCGAAAGAGCGCCAAGAGCGACCGCATTCCCCGCTCGCCCTGTGCGAATTAAAGGCAAGGCTAGAGGGAAGACAGGACGCGCGTTCCACGACGCGAGGTTGGTAGCATGCCCAACGAAAGCCAACGGAACGCGATCGTGCAAGTGCTCCGGCTTCGCATCGCCTCATGGTTCCATTTAGCGTCCCAAAACCAAACATATTGCTCAAGGTGTGCCTTGCGTTTTTCGTAGAAATAATTTCTTTATCATGTACATTAAGACGAAAAGTTGAAAGCTCACTAGAGTGTATCGCCCGCAAAGTATGTCTTTTAGTGTGATTTAACTCTCGTACGGCAGGGTCCTCGCGCCGTTGCCGGTCCACCTCGCCCGTTGACGATCGGGCGAGGTGGCTACATATAACTACTACTACTACACTTTAAGAAAAATATCTGGCGTTCTTTCGTTCTGCTTTTACAAAACATCTGGCGTCTTTCGTTGGCTTATTTCATCAATCAACGGCGTTTGAACAAAATTTTTATTGTTTATTCACGCACAGGAGAAATCTCACCAGGCACTACCTTGGAGGTAAACAATGGCTGCTAATGGCAATGAGAGACAGAAGAAGTCGGCTTTTAGCTAACACTTACACTTCTACTTCTACTAACGTTTCCTACTGGAACATGCCAATGGCTGCTAATGGGGAATGAGAGACAGAAGAATTCGGCTTTTAGTTAACGCGCACGCTGCGAATTTTTTATTGTTCAACAACGTACAGGAGAAATCTCCCACCGGCACCACCTTGGAGGTCAAAGCGTAAGACTTGTTACTCACTACTACGACCACGACGACTACGAGGGACGAACGGGTGCCGCCTTAAGGAGCTTCGCCCCTAAAAATTCACCATCTCCCACTAAAGGAACCATGTGGGGAGGCGAAGAAGCGCATAGGTCGGCTTAAAGTTCCGTTCATCACGGGCACCTTGCCCGATGTTAACGCGTCCTTGCAATTGGAGCACACCATGAATTCACTGTAGTTGCTGTTGCTGTTACTCGTCCCGAGCTCTTCATGGAGCACGCCACGCGGATTCATCGCGCGTGTGCAGAATCTCGTTCCGCGACGCCATCATGTGATTGCTGAGAGAATGTAAGGGGGAGAGGCCACAGCGTCTTACCCAGGCCCGAAGGCGCTAGCGCGTGCCAACACACATGGTTTTGTCTGCGTTACGCCAAGCTAGGACAGCATACGGCAGCCGGGCCCCTAAAGTGCGCTGCACGTATCATCATCAAGGCGATCGAAGACCAAGAGGAAGAAGACTTCTCCTTGGCCCGAGCACGCGTCAGTAGGCGCAGTAGGCGCATGCGCAGTGAAGTGCGGACTAGTGATGCAGAACTATCGGTAAATTGACTATCGATAGTATCGATAGTTTTTTTAAGACGATCGATAGTGTAAACAAACTATCGATAGTGCTACTATCGATACACTATCGATATATGTGCAGGTGGTAGTACCATCGTTAATATTACTGTAGCGATATTACTGCCACGCGTGTTTATCGCTCTGTTTTGATTCGGGTTTCACCCACAAAGACTGGTAGCAACGTTTGACGCAGACTGCGCTGTAATGTTTGAGAAGCTTCACAATTGTTTGAGATCATTGTGTGAAGATGACGCGCCGGACGCGAATAGTCAAGTTTATTCTAGAGCTTACGCGAGCACCAGCGATAACGCTGGAAGGTTTGATGATTGATGTAAAAAGGACGACGCGTTCCACCGATGATCAGATTACTCAACGGCTGACGACTGCTCTTGCTGCTGTCAGTGCGTAGCATGTATCGCTTGTATTTGGAGTTTTGATTTTCTGGGCACAAGTCTGCCCAAATAAAGAGCTCCGTATTGCCCAGTCTTGCTGCAGCATTCTTCACCGTCACAACCACGCGACAATACTATCGATAGTGGTGTGAATAATGATACAGTTGCTAGCCGGCCATATTGCCAAAATATTTGCGGTAGCCTACTACCAGCTTTGCTTACCATATGCGCAATTTATGGCAGAGAAATCAATTATTTCCGCAGTGAAAATGGCGGAATATATCCATCAGTAAATTCGTATCCAAAAGCAACCAGTTACACCTTACAATTACCTTCCTGATATTTTTTTTTATTTTGAAATCATAAAATGCAATATCAATTTGAAGCCGCGCGCAGTCCCACCATAGAACGGCTTCCTTTCCGCTACAGCTGAACAGTTTGACTTTATGATCATGTGTCAGCAAAGCACTCTGGTGAAGAACACAAGCATGTCAACCTTCTTGCCCTTCAGCCTGCTCCTCTGGCTCCCCTCTGTACCACGCGCGCGGGGAACCATGTTTATTCTGCAGTGAGTCCGCGCTGACGATTTTATACTATCGATGGTACAATCGAATTTTTTACTATCGATAGCGCTATCGATAGTATTTTTCACAATCGATAGTTCGATAGTCACTCAGCTATCGATAGTATGGATAGTACCATCGATAGTTCTGCATCACTAGTGCGGACGCCACCGCCGGACACAGACCCGAGCAAAAGCTGCTTCGCATCTAAAAGATGGGAACGGTAACAAAACGTCGCCTTCTGCAAAGATTGTACGCCTTGTATTCCTTCGGACCCTATGGGCACCGCTGCCCAATGAAAAGCGAGTCCATTCATAAGCGCATGTCATGTGGAAGCACGTGCAAGTATGAGGCGAAAGGCGCGTCAACGTACGTGCAGGCATAGAGTTTCCTAAAACTAACTAGAGGGGACTCTGGCGCTGCGATCGTTCAGCTACCATGGGAATGATGGGTAGTACACAAATTTGCCTAGTCTTCGTGCTTGAGGCTTCAAACGTACTTGTGGCTTTGTTTATTGCTATGTTTTGGTTTTCTTTCGAATAAAAGAATGGATCGTTGTGAACTTCGAGACCAGATTTGAATTGGTGAGCCTAAAGAAGTTAAAGTGGCGAAGTGAAACTGCTGACTTTTGCTGAACTTCGTTTTTCGACAAAGCGGATGCAGCCGACGCGGAGCCAAACGGAGCTGAAAGTACGAAGTTTAGACAAATTTGTGTACTACCCATCATTCCCATGCTGGCTGAAGCGTCATGCGTTGCAGCTCCCGTAGACACTAGCGCCAGAGTTCCCTCTAGTAAGTATTGTAGGAAACTCTATGCGTGCAGGCACGTGCCAGCCTGCTAGGCGACCTAACTGAGCTTCCGGCGCGTGTTGTGTTCCACGCTGCGAGAGGGAAACGAGGCCACTCAGCCAGGCATCCTTCCTCGCCCGGGGGTTGCTTGCTGTTACTTGTCCCTGAGATACGTAGATGGCGACGGCTGCAACGAGCCGCTAACTGCTTAACACGTGGGCTTCTATGGAAGCTTCGCTACCAGTTTAAATATACCTTGAGTTAAAGACCAGGCGGAGGAATGAGTTAGCAAAAAAAGATAAAAAGCCCCTGAAGGTTACAAACTTGATCAAAACAAGTTGAACGTAGCCACAATTGCGAGTGCCCTAACCACGCCGGGTTTATCGAGGGCATTCGCATCCATCAGCCCATTTCCCGCAGAGTGGTGCTGTGGGAGGGGCATACACAGTGGCTGTTCGCGTGTGTGTGTCTCTGCGCTGCTACGGACTCGGCCGCCACCACGGCTGGCGTCGGTGTGAAATAAGAGAAAAAAGAATGTCAGAACACTGCGACCGGCTGGGAGTGCATCCATTTGGATCCCCAGTGCAAGTCATTTAGAGGCCCACCTCGGTGTAGCAGTTGAAATAAATTTTGTTTTTCTTCCTCTTTCGTGCGGCAATGTGCATCGGGAAAACCAGGCGAATATTTTATGAGTGCGCTTGCCGCCCTATAAGCAAATTGTTGGAGCACTTTGTGGTTCTAATCAGGAAAAGCCCCCAGCTGCACGCTGCTTTGCGATATTTGTGTTGAAGGCGACGTAGTTTGTTTTGATTGAGTAACAGTAATATGAAATATATTGTATCGATTATGACGCAAGATTCCAACGTCCGGGAATAGGTCAGGCATGGAGAGTCCAGACAAATTACGATTAGCTGGAAATTCGTCAACATTGAATTTATATATATATATAATATATATATATATATATATATATATATATATATATATATATATATAATATATATATTAATATATATATATATATATAACCACTCCTTTGCATTCGTGGCCCACATACTTGGCCGTGCATATTTATGTGGCTGAAAAGAAGTCACTAGTATTCAGCGTTGCGGAGTTGCCACTCTAGAACTGGAATGATCCGGAATCATTCCACGCTTTCGCGACCCCGTAATGGATTGGGAATGGAATTAAGCGCCTTTTGCACGGAATGGATGGGAATGCAATTACGTCTTTTTCCGAAAATAGGCCACGTTTTCGTCTACGTGCTGTTTTTCAAACTTCAAACATTAGTAAGTCAGAGCCTCGAATTTAACAATAAAGCAGTATATTTAAGATGTCTTGGCTGATTACAAACACGGTACATTTATAAGCAACGCGCTTACTACAGTTCTGTCATTTATATATATAGACTGCGTTGCTCCGAAGTTTCCAGCTGAGAGCTGGTCAGCCTGTACTCCCACTGCTCCGGGGCGGGATCATTCCATTCTGATCGCTATCATTTTTCTTTGCATCATTTGTTCGCTCGGTTGCTACAACTCGGCACGTACCCGTCTTCGCATCGCCAAGGAGAGGGTATTGGGGAGGAACGTATTAAATGCGAAGCATTTCTTAGCGAGCCTTTGGCACTTTGAGCGTTTCTATCTACGTATCTATCTATCTATCTATCTAGCCGCCTACGTTTGGGTGCTCTCATGATCGCCTCCTTAACTTGGTGTAGACCAAAATTGGCATGGGAGGGTAAGAGGACTTGACGAATATGACTGTCGGGTCACGACATGAATAACGTGAAAATCCTGTCTCGTACGTCGTCAAACCCTTTCCTTCAGACACGTGTGGCACATACCCGTTTCCCACGGGCGCAGTGTACGGGTATGCGCCACAGGTGATTGACAGTTTATATCTACCCAGGAACGGCGAGAACATACATTGGTAACTAAAATGCGAGAGCGTTAAGAAAAACCGACATCGGCTGCGCTGACATGACGAATGGCAAGAATGAATATTAGAATCCCAGCAGGAATCGAACCCAAGCATTCTGCGTGGCAGTCAGGTATTGTACCACACAGCCACGCCAGGTCTCTAAACTGGTTTGGAAAAACAGCCCATGCAGGCGTAATAGCGGTGCAACGTCAATTGCGGTTGTGGTGCTTGCTATCTAATTTTACAAGAAAGCAATGAACATTGCATGATATTCCTGCGATGTTCTCCTACGATACAGGCGTCATATCAGATTAACTTCTGTGATCCCAGTGTTGGCTCCGCTTTTATAGCGTCTAATAAACTTTACATTTGTGTTGATATGATTCAGCAAGCTATATTGAAGCATTGCTTGACCCCGGAGGAATACTTAACGAAAGTTACGTATGATATTCACATCACCGCACCGTAAAATGCACTTAGTGCGCCAGCACAACGCAGTGTCCTCTTCATTTCTTACGAGGCTGCGCGATGACCTCATGATGACCGAGGATGATGCCAGGTGGATTGACAGCCGCTTTGTAGACTAGGCTACGTAGGCCACATACGCCCATGCAACGACAAGCGCCATCCACTGATGTTGGTCTACGTAGCACTATCCAGGTCTACCAGCCTCGACGGCCTATACCTCACCAACGGGAAGGGTGAGTTCAGGTTCCGACATGTCGCCAGCTCTATCGGCAGACAATTTGTCGACGAAATGGCGAAGGCATCCACGAATTCCAACAGCTGTACTATACCTCATACTTCACTACACATGGACCCCTCGTCATCGCGATCACGACCTGATCCGATAACAAGTCATGACCAGCTGTTGTTGCGCAGTGATCACGGTGACGATGACCTTATTCAGGAACTGTCAAGAACTTCTTCCACACATGCACACGGGTTCGTGAAACGCGTGTGCGTTCTCCGTCATAAGGGACAATTATAAGCACTACATATCAGCTTACCGCTTCTGGTGTTGGTAATACCCACGTTGCCGTTGGCAGCGTTACGCACCTCTAAACAACTAGTTATATAACACATATGCGGCTCTTCAACATATATGTGTGCGTATAAAATTGACACAAATATTTAGCGTCCTTTTGTAACGTTTCGCTCAGTAAAAAAAATTACGCCACAGTCACCTTCGCGCCGCATGCTTCGCACAACATCGACTCCCACGGTACGTGGGATCTGCCGAATTTTTTTGTTCTCTCCTAATTGCTAGTACTGTAGTATCATGCTCAAATTAGTCATGTAGGCTTGAGTACATGTTTTTTCGAAGTCGAAGGTCGCAACGAATTCTCTAGGTCCACCTTTAGTTAGCGAGAGCCAATATTAGGCGTGGTGTAAAGTGTGAACGATCTGCCAATTTCTAAACGAGAAACCGAGGCGTAAGTTAGTGTACAAACAGATGCATTATCCCCGCACATACTGAAGGGAGAAATAAATTATCCCTTCGCGTTGTTCCCATTGATACCCCCACACGAATGTGGCGAATACTCTATGCGCAGCCTGATCTTTATCTCACGAGCACTTTGGTACCTGAAACACGTAAATAACCTTTGCGACAAGGGAGACATTGCATACCTGCGCACAGGCGAACGCCGAAAGTTCTCCTCACCCCATCCATGCTTGCGAGCCGCGCTTGCCAAGCGTGAGTGCTGACGAGCAGTGCGGCCCAATGTTCCGTATTGGATGCAAAGTCACAAGGTGCCCGAGCGGTGCACTGTTCCGACTAATACCAGCAGATCTAGAGAGTTTTTTTCCACATTAACCAAATCTTAGTTTTCTACAAATTCACGACCGCTCCAGACGCGTGTCAAAACTGCTTAGTCTTCTTGAACGCTACGTTTGTCAGCATAAAATAGGCTATGCCGTCATTTTAGCATTAAAACATTTAAGCTTAAACAATATTAAAACACCATCATTCGTTCAAACACGCTGACCATGCAAATACTATAGGTAGCGGGAGAACTGCCCCTATGGGAGCCAGTAGGGTGGTCGTACTGCACGAGATATGGCACCAAGCTACTATCCCTCGACCTTGGTAACGTGTTTTGCGTACAGTCCTTAATGCATTCGATGACATCAGCTTTATGCGGCGTTCATTCTTAACTCGACAAAACTATCAAGATGCCTTTGCTACGTTGAGGAATTACAGGAAGGGAATTAAACTCTCTGGCCATTCCCGGAGTGGGAATGGGTAATGGTTTTTCAATCCGAGGAATTGAAAGGAATGGAATTGCGGCAAGTTCTAATTCCCCGGAATGGAATTGGAATGGAATGGAGGCGCCCATTCCGCAACACTGCTGGTAATACAAAACATAATTTTCTTGTATTCTTGTAGAAACGCATGAAAAAAAAACACCATTATATCAGCTCAAAATAACAAAACCATAATGAAGCTCGCTCATTTAATGACGGTTCCTGCCCGGCACGTTCATTTAGCCTCAATCGTTAAAAAGGGTAAGCCAATTTATTCCGTCATTTCGTTGTACGTATGATTTAAGTATCGCGGACGTCGTTTGTTTTGATAACCGCACGATATCCTCAATCTTCACATGCTGAAGAGAGCGCTAGGAAAATTAATCGTATGCCACTCCCCGCAAACAATCATTACGCTGTACGTTTAAGGTATCCCCGGACATCGACGGTTGCACGTGATATGAACGATCGGGAAATTAAAGCACTCCAGGTATATCGATAGCTCAGCAGTTGACATCACGAAAACAATCAAATCGAGTGGGGACGCAGCGCTCTACTAAACAACTCCTCGACGTTGAATATCGCACTAATGTGTACGTGGCTTTGTGGAGAGGCGCTTCATTTAGCGAGTTAATGATGTACATTGCATAATTATGCTGAGGGCATCGGGTAACCTCAAAAAAGAAACACTAAAATGCGTGAGCTCGCCTTCGGACAATCGAATAACGCCAGGGCGATGTCGCTGAAAGCTAGCGGCAACAAGGGACGGGATATTCTTCGAGGGTCTTCACTCAAGGGACGCTGAGGATAAGGTTATTGAAACCGTTTTAATATATTAAGGTAATATATTATTGTAATATATTTTAAAAAAGGTGCTCCTAACACGACAGAACGCTTGGCACGGTATGTTAGAAAAACAGAAAATTCAAAGACGGGCACCGACATCGCTTTGAAATCGCCGCAGCACCTTTCCCTGACATTGTTCATTGTCATTGCCTCACGAAATGCATGTAATTATTCTGAGCAGCGAAGCTCTTTAAGCCATAGGTTAGCCCCGCCACGGTGGTCTAGTGGTTATGGCGCTCGACTGCTGACCCGAAGGTCGCGGGATCGAATCGCGGCCGCGGCGGTTGCATTTTCGATGGGGGCGAAAATGCATGAGGCCCGTGTACTTAGATTTAGGTGCACGTTAAAGAACCCCAGGTGGTCGAAATTTCCGGAGCCCTCCACTACGGCGTCTCTCATAATCATATCGTGGTTTTGGGACGTTAAACGCCACATATTATTATTATTATAAGCCATAGGTTAGGCCGTGTACTGTGCGCTGAAAAACTTCGCCGAGCAATGACGTCACACATGTCGCCTAACAACGCGTTGGAGGAAGGAAATGAAGAGAAGAGGAGAAGTGGAAAGGAGGAGGAGAAGAAATAAGTACAACGACGTAAGATGCCTTGGCGAGGCGGGAATAGAACCCGGATTCCCACGGTCCGAAGGCAAGCGTCATCAGCCCTCGGCTATCCAAGCACCCTAGCTGAACGACCATTTATGGCAACCATGTCAATGCGCTGCTATGAGGCAAGAGAACATGAAAAAGATAGAGAGAAAGAGAAACAAAGAGAAACAGAGAGAGCGAAAAAGAAAGATACACAAAGAGAGAGAAAGAGAGAGAAATAAAGTAGAGAAAGAGAGAGCCTAAAGATGGCTTTCGTGGGCTCAACTCTGTTTCCCCAGATTTAACTGCCCCTTGCTACGCTCATGTGACTATATCTAGGCTGAGCTGGCTATCTCAAGTCTACACATAGCTGGTATGCTAAGGAAGGCCGCACAGCTCCGCTCTTCCTTCAGGCTTGGCACCAGCAGTGTGATGCTGCCCTAACGTTTTTTTTTTTTTTTTTTTTTTTTTTGCGCAAACAAAATTAACTACGTTGCATTATTGCGTAGTTGCAACGTATGTAGAAAAAGTAGCTCCGAGAAGTTAGCAAGCTTCTAGGACAGCTACTGCGCTTCGATAACATAAATATAACAAAGGAAATTGAAATTTCTTGGACTCTACACTGAGGTTCATATTGGTGACGTCAATTATGCGCAAAATAGCAAGAAAACGGGTTTGTTGGACTTGGTTTCTATTGTGCTATTGAACAGTATTCCGCGCTGTAGCATTCAATATCTTGCCACAATAGCAATAAAATACACGGTTTCATAGCGAAAGCTGTTGTGAGGTCACAACAACGGCCGTTTTTGGCGCCGTAGTTGTCCGCCACCGCCGCTGGTGTCTGTAACCGCTATCGCGCGAGGAAAGCAAACAAAATAAGAAAAGATTTCCAGGATGGAACGGAGTGTGAACCTGGGCCCTCTGCGTGGGTGCCCAGTATTCTGCCACAGAGCCATGCCGGTGCTTGAATCTCCTTTCCAAAAAGACCTTATGCAGGTTTCATGTACGTAATAATGCCTTAAAGATGTTTAGCGGGTGCCACGTGTAGCGGATGCCACGTTGAATGACGAAAAATGAAAATGGCATACTGGCTGCTTGCTTACATCACAAAAAATATGATCATTTATAGCGTAGCGGGTTTCTCGCGAGTGCACTTGTATTGGTTGCCAAGGAAGCCCGTAAGGCCCCCATGATCCATTTCCTCGGTGTCTCAATAATGTTCCTTCTCTCCTTCTCTCCCTTTCTCACGTTAGCGTATGTTATATAGCGTGGTGGGAGAGTGAATTAGTGACCGGGCGTCACACAGTGCGAATTGCGTAATTAGTCGGTAATTTAAAGCGACCCTGGAACGGTCTTGAAGATTTCGTACAAACACATTGGGCCGGTAGAGCAAGTCCTAAGGATCATTTACAGACGGATTTAAGCTCTGTGCGTAAACTGTGTGATTAATTACAGGGCTTTAAAACTGCGAATCACCACCTATCACAACGGCTCAGCCAAACGTGTTTTCAAACCACCCAACTCTAGTGCGCATCGTATTGGAAGCGCGACGTCACGCAGGCGGCTGATCTGATTGGATCCCCAATCCACGTCACAGGCAATTTTTTTCGACATAACTGCGAACAAATGTGGTTAGTGATCTTTCAAGCTTCTTATAATTTGCTTTGGTTAAAAACCAGTCACTAATAAAGCGAACACAATCGCAATTTACAACTAGTCTTGAGGCCTTCCGGCGCACAGCGAACGTCGACTGCATGTGGTACCTATATGTATGATACCACGCGCTCCATGTTGACGTGAGCTGCGCGACCAGTGTGTATCGCGAGGTTTTTGTGTGACATCATGAATTGCCCTTGCTGCGTTGTGGGTTGCAAGTCCAGCGATTGGGGACAAGTGAAAATACGACACCGTGTGCCCTTGGAAGGCAGCAGGCGTGCCGAGTGGCTGCAGCGCATCGGACTCTCTTTATCGGATCGACGGCAGGATATATGCATTTGCGGTCACCACTTTAAGCCGGAAGACTACGAGCTCAGTTCCGCGTTTATGCAGCGATTCGCCCTCGGTCTGTAGAGGTATCCCATTAAAGCCGACCCACTGCCGTCTTTGTTCCTTCCCGGTGCAAATGTAAGTTCACAATCGATCCAGATCGTGTGCTGTGTGTGCATAGTGCGCAGTTCGCACGTGGGCACTCACAAAATTCCATGTAATCTCGTTAATTACAATTATAACGACTTCGTCTCTTCAATGTAATGTGGCCAGTTTCGCAATAATTATATATACACAGAACGCCCCTCGCCGCATTGCGATTTACAGCACTGGTTAAAAAATGACAGGGTGTATGAGAATTGAAAATAATGCATTTGAGACCTCTGCACAAGTATGCACGTCGTAGGGCCAGCTGGAAATCTCCGGTTCAAGTGTGCGGTATGCGGTGACGTATATAATGAGCTCAAATAAAACACCGCAGTAGTGCAAATCGTCTGCGACGACGTTGATATTGTAGGCTTATGCCACAGGAGCGAAGGAAAGACACGCTTGAACAATAATCTATGCCAGTAAGGAACGTGAGCCGTGGCTTCACGTGCCACAGCCTAGCGCCTTCTTTATTTCCTTCTCTCGCCATCGCGCGCTCTCCTGTTTGCGCACCGCCCGAACGAGGGCGCTACATCCCCCCCCCCCCCCGCGTAGAATGTAAGTCGGAATTTGACATGCCGTTTGTGGTAGTGCAACGGAAGGTCATGCGTAGATGAGAGGCTTTCTATGGCGGTCTCCAGGCACGCCGGCTGATGTCGGTCCAAGCTGACTGTCTCTTCACGGCCGTTCTGAAGAAGAGTG
>NC_051178.1:38655379-38679548 GCF_013339695.2 Rhipicephalus sanguineus
CAGTGAGATTACACGTAAAAAAAACTAGTATTTCATTCTGTTCCGTGCTAAAAAACAAAGCAATAAACCACAACCCAAAACTACACGTACACTTCCGCAATGACTTGAGCTGGTCTGATCACGTGAGTCATGTAAACTGAAAATGGCTCGATCCATTGGTGTTATTAGCCGTATTAACCATCTTCTTCCACATTCGGTGGCAAAGCAGCTATACTTTTCTCTCGTTCATTCGCATCTCACATACTGCAACTTAGTTTGGGGCACATGTAATAGGACCAAGCACAAATTAATTACCATGCAACAAAAGCATTGAAGCTAATAACTAAAGGCAGATAGACATAGACATAGCAATTTATTTTCTGTTTTCGTGTATTGTGTTTCACTGAATGCTACAAACTTAAACTGATGGTTCTTATTATAATCGTATAAACATGATTTTGCTTCATTCAGCAATATGTACCTCACTCGTCACATTGATATAACTTACGAAGGACGTCACTTGTTTCAGCTCAATCTAGAACAAATTATGGTACCCAATCACTTGACCATCAAATAGTAGATATATGTAACATTTTTCCTTCTGTAGTAGAATTATCACAGGTAAGCAGATCTGTACATTATTTTAAAAAGAAAGTAAGATTACTCTTCGATCCAGTATGAAGTGCTTGTTTTTTGTTTTGTTTTGTTTTTTGTTCTTTTTTTTGTTTTTTGTGTGTGTTTATGTGCATGCAATGATTTTGCCACTTGCGATGTATACTTCTGTTCACCAGGTTGTACTTCACTGCGTTTCAATTGTTAACCTACGCACATTGTTAGCTCCAATTGAATTCTGAATTATGATGGATACTATTGCACCTCTTCATTCATTAAATCTATTCACAACTTTACTCTGATGGACATATCAACATGAAATGGTTTATATAGGTTTTTGTACTTCTATAGCGAAATTGCTTGAAATTGGTATGAACCTTCCATGACTTCTTTACAGTGATGCTGGTGAATTGTGCTGTACTGGATGTTTTTTGCTTTCCTCACCGCTGTCCTTGTTTTTTGTTTTTTTTGTTTTTTTGATCACGAGCCGGGATGTAGGCCTAGTGAGGAAACAGTTTCGTCTGTTTCCTTTTGCCTCATCTCGGTGGCATGTAACTGTTTTGTATACATGCCAGAATAAAGTATTATTATTATTATTATTATTATTATTATTATTATTATTATTATTATTATTATTATTATATAAATATATTTTTGGAAGGTTTCCGCGCTCATTTGGAGACTGTCAGCTTAGCGTTAGCTATAACGATTCTAGAAAGCGGCGACACCGTGACTGTCGAATGGAGTACAGGGAATTGTGCCCAATATCGTTTGAGTTGACTGCTCCAACGAGGTTGTAATTGCAGCCACACAACTCATGTAGCAGTTCAAACATACATATTCAAAGTAATGTGGTGTAGTGTAAATTGTCCCACACTACCTTAGTTAGCTATGCACCAACTCTCGCAATTTTTGTTACTGTGCTTTGGCGTTTGCCGTTTTGAAATTGATTAATGAAGTGGAAGCGTTGTTCAAATGATTATAACAAAAACCATGTCAAGATGTTCAGCCCAGCTAGAAAGTTTCTTTCCCGCTATCGAAGATAACTGTTATACACGTCAAACTAGTTGAAGTAATTTTTTTTCAAGTATGTACAAATAGTTTAGGATGATTGAGCGTTTTCTGAACAAATAATTTTTTAAACTTCTAGCAAAGCTTTAATTTGTGCTAGTTGGTATGGCATTGTAATGTAGCGCATCACTAGTCCTGTCCTCTTGTTACGTTACTCGTTTGTGCATTTCGATCAGCGCATCTACTTTACAATTTTTCTAGATGACATACTTACGTAGACAGCGTTAGGGTGCGTTTAGCGGAAAGGTCAGCTAAACCTAATTTAAGGTGTTATGATCCAGGAAATGTTGACAGTACATGGCATGGGCTAATAAGCTCTCCTGTGCAACAAGCGCTTCTTCTTTCCTGTGCTACATTCACATGTGCTGACGCTATCCAAGCACCTCGTACAAAACTTTAAAGGGGCCCTGCAACGCTTTTTCATGATTAAAAAACTTTGAACGCACAAAAGGACGTAGGACCAGAAGAAACACAAACTGGTCCTACGTCCTTTTGTGCGCTCAAAGTTTTTTAATCATGCGTTACCAACTAGCCCACCTGGCCATTTTGTTACAACGCTTTTTCGTCTGCATTCTATAGCGCTCAATGCGTGTAGTGCTGAATGCTGATGAACGCAAAATGAATAATCGAAATTGGCGCACGGTAACTGAAGTAATTAGATTCAAACTTCAAAACCCAGCACACGACGAGAAAAAACGTTCCCTTTGTATTTCACTCTCCTACTGACGTCAAACACCGGTTCCAATCGCCGCACACATCTCACTGAAACATACTGGACGACATGCCGGACGACTCGCTTCGCGGTGGCCGTGGTGCAGCGCCCCTAGCGTCGTTTCGCAGTTGTTGTCAAATTTTCATATTTAAAAACAGAAATCCTATGGTATCTGAGGAAGTATAAAGACTGCTTTTATAATTTTTAGCGCACAGTAGTTTGGCCTATTTGGGACCATATGAATATTACGTGCGACATGTCGCGCCAAGCCAATCAAAATCCTAATCAAAGCCGTTGCGTGTCGCTCTAGTCAAAAAACAATGTGGTTTCTTCGTTGAAATGAAATTATAACAGCCTCGTTTTCCGCGTTGCCACTGGCGCAACGATATCGGTGCACTCCACAGTCAGAAGAACCGATGAAAACTACACGCTTAATTCGTGTCGCAGGGCCCCTTTAATTGTTTTCAAATCCGAAGAGTCCTACTCTTCGCTACTTCTAAGTGCGATCTCTCAAGGGTACTATATGAGCCGCTGTTTTCGGACTTGTACTTGGAGATCATAGTGAAGTTACGCGTTGCTAGCGAAAGTGGAAAAGTACTGGGGCTCAGAACGCTGCTCCAACACCACAGGCAATACGATGAGATTGAGCAAGCCTTTTGTAACCACCGGAACATGAACTCGTAACAGAAAAAGATGACTACACTTGCATGGCGGGGAGTGGTGGTTGACAGCGACTAGACCGCGTCCTCATGGTTCAAGTTTTCCTTCACAAAAATGACGGAATTGAGTGCACGGTCACGTCTAACAAAAGCAGACAGTCTGGGTCGCTCCGCTGCGCCTAAGAAACTACCGTGCTGACCGCGGAGGTGGCAGTTTGTGTAACGAGCACGCCCGACGGCAAACCACAGCGCAGTCGGGATCAGCGAAGCGCAGGTTTCTTCGTCACGGTAAATGTAGGCACGCTGCGGTGTGCCGCTCGGCTGAGCTCAACAAGGTGCACGAACAGTGCGGCGAGCATCCTTCGTTCCCCAATCAGCGGAGCATAAGGTCACACAGTACATAAACGGACGCACTACCTGCAAGCCAAAACAGAGGGTGAGTCCAGTGAGCACTGACTAGACCGACGCTCCCTTTACATCTCCCTATCTTGATGACCCACACTACCTTTCCCGCAGGGCTTCCGTGTACTTAACGGAAACTCAGTAATCCACGTTCGCTTTCACGGCACGCTTTCATGGCGTCCTCTCTGTGGTGGCCACGGCTGAATAGTAGTCATTAGGAGAAGCGGCTGTAATTTTCCGCTGTCCCGTCCGGTGACGCCGGTCGGGCGTGAGGTGCTCGCGTGTGGCGCGGAAGCTCTCAGCCAGCCCGGCGTTTCGGCACAGAGGACTTTGGTGAGGGGTGGTGGTTGCGCCATTCACTGCCGTCCAGTCCATTTCTGATTGTGTGCTCTACGCGCGACTGTAAAGCCTAGCTGAACGCCTATTAAACAGCCGTCCTTCATTCTTTCAGTCAGTGTCGTTTCTCTCTCCGCTCACGTGCCACTTGTTCACCTATATACACTAGCTCGTTTCTAGTCAATATTTCCTTTGGTCGCCATTTGTACAAACCGAATATGCAAAGTTGGTGCACATTGTAGCGCCAGTGCACTGCGACCAACGCCCGCGCCATGAGAGAACAAAGGTGGGTGCTGGTGTTACATCGAAGCGAGTGCACAGAAATTCTCAAAAATCCGACCAAAGTGCCGCGTCCCACCACATGAGCACCTAATCAGGGTGTTCGCCGCCACCACGCAGCATAGCTTATTGGCTACAGGAATCGGTAATTAGATATACGGTCGGTGACGAACGAAACAATGTAGGCTAGCGCTGCGAATTTCATCATCGCTTCGATTTATTCCGCCACGGAGCGATGCCGAAGTTAACGGAAGGGTTGCTGTTTGGGGCGACTTGGTGTTTCATAACTGCAGCGTGTATGACCGAACACATATAAAAAATATTGGAACAGCTACGCACTGGTGCTGCCGAGGAAGCAGTGGAGCCGTTGCCCTCCTCCTTCCCCCCCTACTCACCCTCAAGTTCCATTACCACTCCTTGCTATACTATATACTATGCTATAAATACTAAAGCAGAATCGCGAGTTGGTCTAGTTGGTGGATGTTCATCGTGGAATAACAAAAAATGCAACAAGTTTAGAATTAGATATTGATTGGCAATCGATTGGTAATCACAATGTATCGGTGAGGCATCTGGGTGAGGCTGATGTCATCCAAGCATTTTATAGAATGTATTGGTTATTGATCGTTTATCAATTGGTTATCGATCGGCTATCGATTGGCTATTGATTGGTTATCACTAGGCTTTGGCCATGTGTTTGGGCTATGCTAAGCACATGTAAGAATTTTCTAGAATGTTGCGGTTACTGATCGATTAGCTATTAGCTATTCATTGGTTATCGATTGGTAATCACAAGGTATCGGTCATGCATTTAGGCCAGGCTGAGGTCATCGAAGAATTTTCTAGAATGTATTGGCTATTGATTGTTCATCAACTGGCTATTTGTCGGCTATCGATTGGTTATCACTAGGAATGGCCATGCTAAGAACATCTAAGAATTTTCTAGAATCTATTGGTGATTGATCGATTATCGATTAGCTATTGATTTGTCATTGATTGCCTAATACTAGGTATAAATAGGTAAGCTAGGACCTGCTAGGCATACCCGCCAAAACGAGACTGTTCTTGCGAAAATACTTGTTGTCCACTTCGGTCAAGAAAGACGTGAAGTAGAAGGCAAGAATGAAAGCTTACGATGGGGCAGCATATATGAATAGTTTCTAGCATATATTTGTGAGAGTCTGTTATGAAAGGACGGTGACTGCGAAACACCTGCGCATTAAATACAGTACAGTGAAGCGGCCCTGTCAATATCAACGAACTTGTTCAAATAACTGTCCAGGAATTGGTTCCATGAAGAGGTAACTAAAAATATGAGTATGTAAGAAAATGTCGGGAGTTTCGTAATAATGCAGGCAATATTGCGTCCATCAAGAGCGCTGTGCAGTCGTCTTTTTGTGTCAGGACAGGCCGCTTTGAGCCGTCATTGTGCTGCAGCATAATCTGGCGCTCAATCAAGCGTTCTACCGCCGCCTGAGCAATCAGCGCGGAGCTGACTTCTGCGTTATAGTCGTTGGTTGCGCAAGGCACACAGTCTAGCGGACAGCCATAATTGCTGGGCGAATGTCCGAGTGGCATGCCAGGCGTATGTAGGAGCCTACGCTCTCCACCGAGAGCCATTATTCTTATCGGAGCCATATTGAAGGCATATAAACATCGAATTTTCCAGTTCTTCTATAGGTGTCTTGGTCGATGAAATCAAATAAATGCAAAAGTTATGTTACTTTCATATGCATCTTGCTGCCTTGCTGTGACAAGAAAATAAAAAAAGAACGAGATGGTACCATTACATAACCACATGTAAATCGCATTGTGCGAACTTCATTCTGAAGGAAAATACGGGCTAAAGCCATTTTCTTTGAATACATTTAGAGCAACTGCAGCGTTCTCTCACGGTGCATAGCAGGAATAAACGTTGTAATTTGCCTGCATTCTGGTTAAATAGGAAGGGACAATGCGCTCAGTTTAGAAGAACATAGTTTAGCACATGTCCTTGCACGTCATTATATGTAAGCACACAAGCAAGCCGCTTAAACTGTATGGATAGAAGTACTGCTATTGATTTCCACATGTTATAAAACGCAGGCATACGATGGAAACAAAAGATAGCGTGAGGAACAATATGAAAGATCAATAAGACACGTGGTGACCTTTTATGTTTATCACCCATTGTGCGTTTTCACGGTACATGTTGGCGCTGTGTTCAAATATTCAATAAGGTAGGTTCACAACAAGGTATTCTGGAACTATTTGCGATCGTTCGGCTGGCACGGGCATGATCATTAGCGCACGTATTAATATCTGTATTGTCGAAACACTGCCTACTTTTATTTATGGGTGTTTTAATATCGAAGTTTTTCGAAGAAGTTGTATACAGTTCAAGTTGCCGAAAACAATAGGACTCGGCGCACATTTAGAAGTATGGCGGATATTAGCCTATTTAGCGATGTCTAAAGACAATAGGCCGAGCAAAGCCTGGGGTGCGGGGTGTAGCCCAATCTATGCAATGGCCACCGTTATGATTCTAGCGTAATGACAGCATACAGCTGCTGGCTGAACAGTCAAGTCTACAGCACCAACAGACTGTCGCCACAGTTCTTGTAGTAGCCTGTGTAGAAAATTCTGTAGCTGTCCTCTCACACTCCAGCACATAGCCCTTACGTGCACTTCAGCTTGCACATAGCACATAGCCCTTACGTGCACCAAGCTATGATTCTGCATCAGATACCAGCAAGCGACGCTTATCGCATCTGCGAGGCAATGAGGCGTGAGAATGAACATCTCGTCAAGTCTACCTATGTAAGAAATCAAGCTGCGTTAGAGGTGGGACCGATTCACCGCGGGCTCACCAGACACTACTCTGCGTTCCTTGTATTCACTTGTAGCGGTCGTCTCTAATCTCCGTGCTTTACATGATAAACGAGACCTACTGGCGGCTATATGGTGAAGCCTAACTGGCCTCCTAATCATTACCTGTGGCAATGAGCTTTTAGAATGGGTATCATATTTGGGCCCCCTTGATCGCATGGTCGTTCAAGTATAGCAAGCGCAGCGATTTATTTGTCGTGTGCGCACAACAGAGCGAGATTTGCGCGTGACCTCGATCTTTCTCGCAGGTCTCCGCCGCTAAATAGTTTAAGGGGAAAACGGCACTTTGTTCCATTCTCTGTCTGTTTTATAGCTTCATATAATCGTGCATAAGCCACAGCGGCGAAACAGGGAAACAGGAACCACTTTCTTCGTTTAGGGTGATCACGTCACACACACACGCGCACACGCGCACACACACGCACACACGCACGCACACGCACACACGCACACGCACGCGCGCGCGCGCGCGCGCGGTACTGGCCCTGAATATAGCCCGGCACTTAACTGTAGCAGCCTGTGAGATACATAATAAAACGCATAAGTATGGTTATATATCAATGTATTGCACTGTCGCGAAAAAGATAGCAGTTTTGTGGTAAAACAAAGTGTAGGTCCTTCGCGTGTGCGCCGCTGGTTTCCTGTCTCACCTCAATTCAAAGAACGTTCAACGAAACAAATGTCAGGCGCTTTGCTGCATTACTCTTAGTACACAGAGGCTTACTTCCAAGTGTGCATTAAAGGGGCCTTGCAACGCTTTTTCAGCATGGTCAGGAAACACTGCCGATTGGTAGTCGAGGCTCTCGAGAACGCGCGAGCCAAATATTATAGCGCAGCACGCGGCCTAGAATTTGCCATAATTTCTCGAAGTCAGCTAAAAATCGCTTCCTCTTCGCTCGACAAATGATGATATTTACTCGAAATCATTGCGTCATTGACTCAAGTTCCAAGGCATTGGCTGATTTGAATAAGGCGCGCTCGGCAGTTACTCGGGCCGCCGCGGGAGACCGCCACTTGCCCCTCCGAGCGCCGAGGGGCAAGTGGCGGTCTTCCTAGATCACGAGGCGCGCGTGACGTACCTTCTTGCCCCGTGCCATCACTCCCTGCTCAGCTTCCAGCGCATTCATCGGTGCGAGAGAAGGGAGACAGCAGTTACAGGTCGCGACAAATCTTTGTAACTCCGCATGTGCTGGGCGGATCCTAAAACATATTGCGGCGGTCGATTCGTGAGATAATAAGCTCCTTTAGTGACGCCATTCCATGACTGCTTGGAAGTGTTGCAGGGCCTCTAAAAGACATGATTGTGCTACGTAAACATGCTACATGTTTGTCTGAACAAGCACGTTATAGCATGCATGTGTACCGCAATATCCCTGTGCAACTATAGCTGCACGGGGACATTGTGGTAAACATGCACGCGATTCAAGCATCAACCGCCTCAAATATCTAGTAGCGGCACTGGCACTTGAGATGAATCGTTTCAGTTAGGGCACGATCGCAGGCATACTTCCCTAATGCTAATACTGTGCCTTTTTCACTACTTGCCGAGTGCCGTACAATTTAATCCAGTTGTACAATGCTTGCTCAACAACTTTCAGTTAGCATATTCGCGTTATCAAGGAATTTATTTTATTCACGAACTTTGATTAGGTAAAAAATCTAGTGAAAAGAGCGTCTGGATGACCAATTATCAATGTTCTTCGGAAACCGGGAATCGTGTTAAAATAGTTGATTTCTTTTGTTATTGGAAGCAATTCATTAGTCTCAGATTTTGAAAGAAATCTTTAATCAAGGCAGTAATTAGCCACTGAACGCGCATAAGCGTTAATGGGCTTGTAACGTATTTATTTCACGGAAAAAAATTGCAAGAAGCAACATCGGACGTGCCAAAGGATAGACAACGTAGGTACTTTATATAGCGGTTACAACTACCGGCCAACATAGTCGGACTAGTGGCGGCCAAATCACCTCTTTTTGGTGTTGGTGCGATGTTCTACGAAATGTATGATCATCAGGTTGTGTTGTAAGTGTTCAGTATGGCAAGCAACAACAGCTTCCTTTTATGCATTTCGTTTAGCTGCTAACATACAAAGGAGATTCGTGCACTACTATACCTATAAACGGGATAGGTACACGTAATATTAATGTTACATATTTTGAAACAAATGCATTGTTGGTCATACTTTGGATGCGGCAGTTAAATACCACATCTGCTGCCACCGGCATTGATATGAATACCTGATACTCGGCAAGAAATAATAACCTTAAAAAGTGGTCGTTTTCGTCCAAACGCGAATTCTATAGCAAGAAACACGACGGTAAAGTACTAAGCGTTGGACACTCGTACACACCGATCAATCGCTGAAGAATTTGGGAAAGCATGTGGAATCACCCTTCGTACCATAATTTGCTCTTCGTCAGCTAAGCAAGCCACCGCATACGAGATTTAGGTGGAGGCCTACCTATAGTGTTGCGCAACTACACGCATGCCTCAGCATGTGAGATCTTGCTCATGTAGTTCACTTGCGAGTACCAGCCGAAACTTAGATCTACGTCTTTTCAAAACACTACCTTATTTACAATATCCAACGACAAAGCAAATATATGACGTCAAAACGGTATGAAAAAGAAACTCAGAGAGCAATAATTTGCACTGATGTCACATTGCATGACGGAGAAAAACAAATACCACTGATACGCAATAGTTGCAATGCGCAAATTTCTCTTTCATTAAGCGGCGAACACAGTAGTGTCCGTATTTTTTCCTCAACAAAGGTTAGCAAATGCCAGTCCTATAGAGGGAGCACACACAGGCGTTTTTAAACTGAAGTGAAAGCCACAGTTTTACACGAAGCCTGAGTAATTCCTGCGGCATTTCTGTATAGATTGATATGGTTTGCTGTGCGTCTTCCAGGTGTGTGATTCGGGGATTCAGCGTTTGATAACGCAGATCAACTTACCAAGGACGTAGCCGATATTCAATGTAAAGAAGACCACCCTGCCTTTTCCCGTCGTGAAAGAAAGGCAAAAAAAAGAAAAAAAAACACGCGCCCGCAAATGGAATGAACACCATCTGAGAAAATAGAAACGTCAAAAGCAACACACGAGGCGTTTTTCCACTGTCGCTAAGCCGCTGCGGTCATTTGGGAAATGGTAATGGGCGCCAGGCATCTACCATGGCCGCAAGTCCCACTCCAGAAGCAGCACCGACCACTGAGTGCATATTAGATGGACAAATCGCTCCCCAGGCTCGCTCGCTTGGCTTCTTGCCGGTTGGACAATGCATCTGGCGGGATAAAACCGCATCCCCTGAGATGCAGTCGGCCGCCGCCGAAGAGACATCTGTAGTTTGCGTTTCCGTTGCCACCTCAGCCATATGGTCTTGCTATCGCGAAGGGGTGTTTATTCTTCGAATACGCATCGTTGTTGTTTTTGACAGTGGCGTTCTGCTACTGACACCGATAGTACGCGAGCGACTGCTCACAGGTGACGGTCGTTGTGCGAGAGGAGCGAATTGCAAAGAGAGGAGGGAAAGTAATACCGGGAACGGTTCTCTGCCAACACTCTTTCCCTTTGAATTGACAATGGAAGAGGGCTCGCGCTTGTAGCTTCGTAATAGGGAGAGAATGGGCAGACAGACACCTTTTTAGCCGGGGCTCGCGTTGCTGTAGATGAATTTACGTTTGGTTGCCTTCAGCTACCACTACAAGCTGACAAGTTAATGACTCTTTTTTTCTGTGAAATTAGGCAATGAAACAGTAATCCAAATGTACATATATTCACATCGGCAAATATAACTCCCGAGGCGCATCAATGGACGCAAAATAATACAATTTCCTTCACTCTTATCGCTGTCTTCCTCTCGAACCCTCAAAAACAGGCTTGCTATAAAAATTTACAGTGCCTGAAACATAGACCTCCCACTCTGAATTTGCTTTGAACTTACAATTGTGCTTTTTACAAAGAAACCCACGGCCACACCGCCGATGTTATCTTCAGAGCGAGTGAGGAATTTCTACATCGCCAGAAATATTGTGCCAACAGGTGTCACTGCCTTTAAGGTCTAGTTCAATTCGAGGCAACATTACGCCCTGTGCTCGAGCTAGCTCAATCGGGGATCTCGCAGCAAACAGTGAGAGTCGGTATGCTGCTCGTTTTGTGTAAATATTTAATCCTGAGACCCCCTTCCCATATCTATATATCCCAAAAAGAAAACTCTTCACGTAATAATAATTATTTTATATTAACACTTTCTTAGCACAAGTAGTAGCGGTATTCTTTGCGAAAGCTTTGGCGTCACGCAAGTTGTCGCAAGATTGACTACTGACTCCCCGATTATCGTTGACAGTTTTAAACCACTACGTGGCTGAGTTGTTCTTCAACCTTTTTACTTGTTTTTCAGCCCATGCAATCGGGAAGTACGAGTATACGAAAATTTCGCATAACTCATCGAATAGCGTTCTATTCGATTCGGTACTCGCATCGAATAGTGCACATTAGAAATACCGAATATTTTTCGAATAGTAACCACCGTTGAGAAAAACCTCAAAGGTACCTAAACGTTGGAAAAGCGAGGGGTAACGCTTCTTGTTTTAATAATGCAATTACCAAGATGCATGTACCCCAAGGTTTTACGAGAATATCGAAGTTATATTGAGTAGACGATGAAGGCGCTTTGGCTGAAAAGTCCAGTGTTGCCGAAACGACCGAGTCATCAATCAGCTATCAGCATGACATTGATTATGATGTTCGCTCATGAATATTGTTTAAAATTTTAAATGGGCATCAGTTTTATTTAAAAGTTGAGGACAATGCCACCGTGAACACAACAAATGAACGAAAGAAGCGAAATTTTTAAGGGCTCGTTTTTCTCTGTTAGACACAATATTAACGACAACTAACAGACAATGATGTCAAGAAAGGTATAGGGGGTGTTATTTGCAGTAATCGTGATTTAAATGTCAAGAAAGCGAAGTGGACGCAAGGATAAATTGCCGCCGGCAGGGATCGAACCTGCAACCTTCGAATAACTACCTTCGATGCACTACCTTCGATGCACTACCAATTGAGCTACGGTGGCGGTCATCACCCCTTCCACTTCACGGGGTACTTAAGCCTGGGGTGTTATTCAGCGCCAATCGGAGCCATGACGATGAGTGTAGAACACTCTTTCTCTGCCTGCTGGCGTCACATAGCACGTGATCTTTTTTACGAACTGGCAGCTGAACAATAATTCGTCGCATAATACCTGAATGCATCATGTCTGCCAGAAGGAGAACCTGAGTATGAATGAACGAAAGAAGAGAACTTTTTAGGGGCTCGTTTTTTTTTGTCAGACAGAATAATAATGAGAACTAACAGACAATAATGCCGAGTAAATTATAGGGGTATTATTTGTAGTAATTATAATATAAATGTGAAGAACGTAAAGCGGACGAAAATATTACTAGCCGCCGACAGAGACCGAACCTGCAACCTTGGTTGAAATCTCCAGTTGTTACCGCCAGTATCGCGCGGATTTTCTGTTGCCCTGTGCCTCATCGCTCATGAATTCTACCGAGCATCCTCCGCAAGGGCGGCTTCACCCTTTCAGACTACGTCAGGAAAAGAAAATCTGATGCCTCAGCACAAAGCCCGTCTTTGATATCCTCATTTAGTTCCACACCGCGTGCTTGGTTCGCTCTTCCAGAGCAGGTTTAGATGAATGCAGACAAAAATGGGAATCTCTGGCGCATAGTCCATATTTACCACCGAGTTGATCTCGCATCTTTTCCAGCGTGCTTTGTGATCTGAGATGCTCGTTTCAAACGAGCAACGGGAGTGATATAAACAGAAACGTAATAATCAGGGTATTTTTTTAAAGCGTGGTCTGTTCAGGCTCCCATTAAGGTATGCAGAGAGAAGATGTAATTGATATCAGCGGCAACATTGCGGGTAATCGTTGCCATATGTACGATTCCATTGGTTTTTACCCCGCCATGGTGGTCTAGGAGTTATGGTGCTCGACTGCTACGTTATGGTGGTCTAGGAGTTATGGTGCTCGATGCCGCGACCTTCGGCACCCGAAGGTCGCGGCGTCGAATACCGGCCATGGCAGCCGGGATTCGACTGTTGTACGAGAAGGACAGCAGTGCCAACATCTCAGAGTACTGTGCAATGGCGCCGAGTACGCGAAGAAATGTGACTGACGGGACAACTGCTGGCTGACAAAGGTTCTGGGGTTTCAACCTCATGAGCCTGGTCGCGCTAGTACTGCTCCCGCTTTTAGGTCATTTTCATCTTTCTGATAAAATGCTAGTTTTTTAGCGACTTTTTGCTCTTTGTGTGTTCTGCTAGAAAAAAAGTCACGCGGTTCCTCATGCATTTGTTTAAGGGGACTGGAAAGCAAAAGCCACCTTCTGTTTTCTTCTTCTCAGTAGATGAGATTGTGTCACTGATCCCGTTAATCGGGATTGCAATCGCCGGACGGATTCCAAGGGCGGACGTATCGGCCCCCCGAAACGCACCACGAAAGTGCGGGCAATTTAGAGTTGGTCGTTTGGTGCGCCAGCGAACGGCGATTGTGGTCCAAGACCGAGTCAGAGCCGAGAGTCGATAACACAAACGAAAACGAAATATGTTCTCAGTAAGTCAGTACAAATATCACAAACACATGCACACTCGGCTGGTACCAGTTACAACTTCACAGTATAGTTTAGATGGCATTTACACAACGGGAACTAAACAAACAGATCACACGCTACAGATGCAATCGCATGCATTACAACTATTCAATGACAGTTAAAGTCCTGAGCCAGCTCCAGCGTTTATCGTCGTAGCTCAACCGTCGTCGTAACTTGTCACGGCTCACACGGCGTCGTCCTCCAATGCTTCCAGATCGACGATCGACAGACCGCACACCATCATAAACACGTCTTCTTTGGCTAACGGAGCCACACTCAGCTTACATCACCATATTCGGGCCGACTGACTCACTCCTGTCTGCACTACTCCTTCACTGCTGACTGACTCGTCGTCGTTTGCACGCTTTTATCCCTTCTCCCCCGGTTTCTAGAAGCGTCGGGAGGGTTCCTCGGCGTGCAGTACAGCCAAGGTTAAGGATAGTTCGAGATTTCTCTCGCCGGTTCTACTCGCTGCGGCGTATCTCGGGGATGCGTCACTGTTTCCTTCTAGAAACATCCAGGCTTTGCCGGGCGTTTGATCGCCTTGTTGCACCTGGCTCGAGCGGTAGAGGAGGATGCGGCGCGCCGGCGTCTTTTGAAGCTTGTTTTTTCGCCGTTCGCGCTTCTTGGGCCATCGGCTCGCGCCGTTTTTTCCCGCTGCTGCTTGAAAGCGGCCGCGCGCGCTTTATAACACGCTCGTTTGTCACAGGTTGATCTCCCGTAGGCTATCTGCACCCAACGTGGTTAGGCACTGCGTCCGAGATCGGATGCAATTGAAGCTTTCTGTGGCACATATGATTTTGCAGTGGCTCCGGGATCTGCCGAGAAAAGAGGACGAAGTGTATGCTTTGCAGAGCGCTTGTGACTAGCGATCCGCTAGTTTCATAATATGTCTGCCTGCACCTTTGAATATCCACCTCGTTTCTGGCGCCGATGCAAGTGTAGACGTCCCCGCGCCCCTGCCGGGAATGACGGCTTCAGAGGCGGCGGTCTCCACAAAGCGCACTGGGCTCCATGGCACTGCGGACATCGACGAAATCAGTGTCTAATCGCTCAGCAGTGAGGACTGGCCCGATGACGACTTTCAGCTCGCAGGAAGCCCCAACGCGAAGCGAAAAAACACCGAATACTCCCTGTCGTCAGGCAAGTCAGCTCTGAAGTCTACTCGGAAGACCGCAGTCAGTGCGATTATTTTCGTGCCAGAACTCACTACCGACCACCTGAGACAACCCAACAGACAGTCGATCTCGGTGCTTCTCGAAGCAGCTGTGCCAAATGAAGTAGGTTAGTGAGAGTCAACTCACGAAAAAAATGTTCTGAATGTTGGTATTGCACGTGACACTGCACTGAGCACATTGGGTAAAATTACGGAACTTGATGACACAAAAGTTCGTTCGTACAGCCCACTGGGCAGTGGGGCCACTACTGGTGTCATATACGATGTGAAAGTCTCTGTTGCCAGCACAGGCTTGCCCTGTCTGGCGAAAGCTGCAGTAGATAAGGTCACTATAATGCACATGTCGCGCATGTGCCCATATCGTTGTAGGAATTTACCATTCAAGGGTGAATCTCTGTCCTCGCATGTCAAGGTAGGCCACTTTCGGCATCCTCTACGACCGTTCATTCCAAAGCCATTCCAATGTCACAAATGTATGAGGTTTGGACACGGGAACGCCGTGTGTCAGAGCACAATAATTTGCTCTCGCTGCGCCGAACCGCACGGTGCAGACTCCTGCGCTGCCACGGTCCTCAAGTGTTGCAATTACCTCGGGTCCCATGACGCTTCGTCAAATTACTGCCCCATGAAAGAGAAGGAAAACAAGATTCTAGCAGATGGCGCGAGACCATTTGTCTCGTCGGGAAGCTGTTACCCTCGTCAGAAAGCGACGCTCTCGACGCCGTAGAGGTTCGAGAAACCCTGTGAAACGCAGTTAACAGGTGACATCTCCTCCTCTGCTTCCTAGGCCAGATATATCCGAGTTGATGTATGAGGACAAGACTGCACCAGAGCACATGGACGCCGAAGCATGCCTGGGATTACCAAAACTGCAGCTAGAGCCACAGCCAAAGCCACAGCACAATCCACAGCGACTCTAATGGCCAACGCAGACATTGACCAAGTCATCGACAGCGCTGGGTCCCCACGACTTGCCCGAGAGAGACCAGGACCGTGCTACGTTGCTTCGCTCTCTTGTGGACACCATAATAATTCTTTTGAATAAGCTAAACACTCCGACAGCCCGAACTGCCCTGCAACTGTTGGAAGTTCTCGATGCAGTGTTTTCAGCGCTTCAGTCATCACCACGGCTCGCCCACGACCCTCTCAAAGACAATGATTTCTTAATGGGATGTCAGAGCGCTCATATGATCTAGGTCAGAGAAGCTCCGGCCTCAGTGACTTATTGTACCATTTTGCACGTGCAGTGCTCTTCTTCTTTTTCTTTTTAAATGCGAAGCATTTCTTAGCGAACTTCTGCGACTTTGAGCGTATCTATCTATCTATCTATCTATCTATCTATCTATCTATCTATCTATCTATCTATCTATCTATCTATCTATCTATCTATCTATCTATCTATCTATCTATCTATCTATCTATCTAGCCGCCTACGACTTGTGCTCTCCTGGCCGTTTCGTTAATCGGATGTATACCAAAATTGGTGTGTCATAACATGGCCTTATTACGAATATAAATGACAGGTCATATCATGAAAATCATGACACGCATGTCATGAACAGCATGATTTACATGCCACGGCCTTTGGGCTCCCTGGCCGTTCCGTTAATCGGATGTGTACCAAAATTGGTGTGTCATAACATGGCCTTATCACGAACATAAATGACAGGTCATATCATGAAAATCATGACACGCATGTCATGAACAGCATGATTTACATACAACGGCCTTTGGGCTCTTGCGGCCGTTCCGTTAATTTCATATATACCAAAATTGGTACGGCGTGACAACAGTTCATGACGAACATAATGACAGGTCCTAACATGCAAATCATGACGCGCATGTCATGTGCAGCATGATTCACATGACATGGTCTCGGGGCGCTCGCGGCCGTTTAAATGAAGGGATACATACGAAAACTGGTATGACGAGACATTTCTGTATGACGAACATAACTGACACGTGGTAACATGAAAATCATGATATGCATGTCATGTATGACATGATTTAAATGCCACGCTCATGGCGCACTCGCGGCCGTTTCGCTAGATTGATATACACCAAAATTGGTACTGTGCGATGTGACTGTATGAAGAACATGAATGCCAGTTGGTAAGATGAAAACCATGACATGCATGTCATGTATGTCATGATTTAATTGCCACGCTCATGATGCATTCGCGGCCGCTTCGCTAGCTTGATGTACACCAAAATTGGTATTGCGCGAAGCGACTGTATGACGAAGGTAAATGAGACGTGGTAACATTAAAATCATGACATGCACGACATGATTTACATGTCATGCTCATGACGCACTCGTGCCGTTTCGCTTGCTTGACATACACCAAAATTGGTATTGCGCGACGCTGCTGCATGACGAACGTAAATGAGAGGTGGTAACATGGAAATCATGACATGCAGGTTATGTATGTTATGATTTACATGCCGCGCTCATTGTGCATTCCCGGCCGTTTCGCTAGCTTGGTATACACCAAAATTGGTATTGCGCGACGCCACTGTATGACGAACGTAAATGAAAGGTGGTAACATGACAATCATGACATGCATGAAATGTACGAGATGATTTACATGCCATGCTCATGGCGCAGTCGTGGCCGTTTCGCTAGATTGATATGCACCCAAATTGGTATTGCGCGATGTGACTGTATGAAGAACATGAATAACAGGTGGTAACATGAAAACTATGACATGCATGCCATGTATGTCATGACTTACATGCCACGCTCATGGTGCATTCGCGGCCATTTCGCTCCTTTGATATACACCAAAATTGGTATTGCGCGATGTCACTGTATGACGAACATAAATGGGAGGTCTTAACATGCGAATCATGTTATGCATGTCATGTACGGTATGATTTACATGCCACTGTCATGGTGCGCTTCCGGCCGTTTTCTTAACGTGATATGTACCAAAATTGGTATGGCATGACACGAGTGCGTGATGAACATAAACGACAGGTCATGCATTTATATACCAGAATATGCGTTTCATCGGCATGGTGTACACTAGATTGTGCATGCATGCGTGCATGGCAAATATGCGATATATCGTGGACTAGATTCCATGGCATGAATGATTTCATTTGGCTCAAGGGCAAACAAGGCGACGTATGCAGCTCTTTGCTGGCTGCTTCGCATTACATCGATTCCCACAGTGCGTGGGATCTGCCGAATTTTTCTCTTTCTGTTCCCCATTCCCTTATCCACAGTGCAGACTCGCAAACCGGACACTCGTCTTGTTAATCTCCATGCCTTTTCTCGCTTTCTTTGCGGGATCTGCCTACCTTTGACTAAGTGACAATGTCAGGCGATCGCATCATCCTTTACTGTCCCATTACGTGACGCCAGAGTGACATCATCGTGATGTAATAATGACATCACAATCTTTGACGACCTGTGACATCATGAAGACGTCTGAGTGACGTCATCACGAGCTGACGCCCATGCCACAGCCGACGCCGACGGACAGTTTTCGCGTTTCATGAGGCATCTAAGGACTTCGCCCAGATTATTACTAGTTTATTTCTTGTTGAGTTCTGTATACAGGAGTCTACTGATAATCGTGTTTCGCCTAGCTTGGAGTACATACGGCAGTTCATGGGTTTACAACGCCACAAACCGGTTTACCATCTTCCTTCTCCGCCGTGCACATTGCGGAGGGTACATATGAGATTTGGGCAATGCAGTCCACGTAAGCCATCCTTTACATTTTTTTTTCTAACTGCGTTGATATTTTCGTGCTCGCTTATGTGTCGGCACTTTCACCGTGTAGGAGCTTGTTTTTTTCTAATAATCCTACTAATACAGGGCTGCTGCTCAAGCCGCTGGGACGGAGGCCAATGCGACGCACTCGCGCGAATGACTTCGTTAGGGGTTGGCGTTGGATTGCGGGAAACACTACCATTCCGATCGTAATGTGGGTAGTAAAAGTTTTCCAACCCAATGGCGGCAAGAGAGAAAGAGAGAGAGATATGTGGAGGAAGTGCGGAAAAGACAGTATTTTGTACGTTGTAAGTAGGAAGACAAATTCGGGGCTAGCACCGAGTTTTACGAGATATACAAAAAAAAAGAGGACCGTAAAGACATCCACGCTGCATCGAAGAGGCGAATTGTGTTTGAATAAATGGGCGTGTTGCCCAGCTTGTTTCGGTAAATTTCATGACCACATGCGTTTGCTGAAGTATGCATGGAGTGTAATATCGGCAGAAATTTGTAGCCATCTTACAGTGATAAAGTGCTTATTGCTCAAGCCGATGAAAATGCGTGAGTACATAGTATCTCCAATGCAAGCTGCAAGAAGCGGATGGAGTTATTCCCTCGTACAGTGCGTGCATTACAATGTAACATTTACTGTGGTGCAGCGTTTCTAGGAAGAATTAATTCTGGATTCCAAAAGTCGTTGTTAAAAAGAAAGGGGGAAAACTTAACTGCTGCATGTATTCTGGTCGCTATATAAATGTTTGGCTGAGTGAACTATAACTACTTTTACAGCACTGCATCTTCTTTTCTTTTTGAAATGGAAGCAACGAGACAAAAAGAGCCCTGCTGCGCACGGAGAAACCAAAGTGAAGGAGGATTGCTTCACTATATCATTTCCTCACTATATCGTTTTCTTCACTATATATTTTTTTTGAAATTTAGAAAAGGCTAATTTCAAAGTTTAAAGTACAAGGTAATTACTTCAAACATTCTGCTGAAAACGCAGTACCAGAGCATCACTGTTCTTTCTGTGTAGCTAGTCGAACCCTGCATTGTGCATACATATACCAATCCTCTTCACGCACGGTCAACACACTGGTTAACCTACTTCGCCCACTCAGCACACTCAATCAAGCGTTTAGCTTACCCGGTTGCAGTGCGAACCTTTCCCAACTTGGATTGTTCCCGTGTCCCAGTTAAATAGCGTTGCTTGCACCTTCATTGGGCACAGATCCTGCAGCAACCACAACAGAAAGAAAGACACTGCGCTGAGGAAAAGCGAGCTGCGCGAGCTACTGTGCTGCCGTAGCGGTTTTCTCGTTCCGAGTTTCCCTGACAGTCTCAGATAAGGACACAGAAAGCGGCAGCGAATCTTATTTGTTTTTCTGTATTTTCAGGCATTTTCCTTTTTCGTGCGGTCTCGGTTTCAGGCTGCATCTACATCTAGTTCTTTTTCTACTGTCTTTGTCGAAAGAAAACTGTCGTCGCCAACGCCACCTAGTAAAGCCTCTACCGTTAGTGCCAACAATCGTGCCCCACATTGCGTTCCTTACCTCCCTACGTCCACCTCGACTCGTTGTCTCGGCCATTCTTTCCTCGGCGGTTTCTGGCGTTTTAGAAGAAATAAGACAGAACAAAAAAATACTATTTCGGCCATTCTATGTTGCATGCTTCGCACCATGTACCTGAGTATTTTCCTTTTCTCGGCGGGTCGTTCGCCTCTCTTTCGGCGAAACAACAATTTTCTCTCGATACGCATTACAGCAACGGCGCTGGCTTAGCTCGGTAGCGTTGCCTTTGTTTCCTTTTATCAGAAGCGACGCGCTTACCGACCAAAATCATGTCCCTTTGTTGTCGTTTGTCAGGCATGGCTTTTCTTTCGTTGAAAACAAAAATGCTGAAACAAGGATCCTACAATATAAAACGTGCCAGAAACGCTTGCATCGACAATCTCCTTCTACTCTACGTTAGCCTCCCGTGATTTCGCCATTCGCTTTTTTTTGCATTTCCACTGCGAACCGGAACGACAACGCAATCGATCGTACATTCGCTTTCTCCTAAAATACCCCAATTTCGTAAAATGCCTTGAAGGGCAATGCTAGGCACTTTTGGCGATTTCGCGGGCGCAGCCGAAAAGAATGCACACTGAAATCGGTTAGTTATACATGGTGTTTCAGATAAAAATCACCAAGTAATAAAAAATTAAGCATAGTCGCTACGCATCTCCAAGTAGCGCAGTATTGTTCTGAGCCACATAGAGCACGTCAGAATATTTTTTTCCGATCTGAAAACCTCGGTAATTAACAAAGATTGCTTAATGAACTTTTTAAATAGTAACTCTAGAGAAACATCTTCAATACAAAAGCTGTAGCGCTTGTTCAGAAACGTCGAATTTTTCAATCTATGGTAAGGTGACTCCGCTGCGTAATTTGTTTGCGGCCTTTCTTTAAATCGCGCGAGTTTAAAAAAAAAATACCCCGTGGCTGCCGCCTAACGCGAGGGCGCTTTCAGTGCCCTCAAATGTAAGTTGAACGAATTAGCAAAGGCTGCTCTGCGCACGAAGGTCGACTGAATGGGCTGTTGGTGACTGTGATGGACGCTAACCGACAAAATGAGTATACCGTTTCAACAACAAAAAAAATTTTAACGAAAAAGCGACAGCCACGGAACAAATGCCACATAAGACCGTAGGCAGCATTTGATGCAGCGTAGACATTTTTTCTTTTCATTTCGCACCAGTGAAAAAACACATTGGAAGGGGCGAGGGTGAAAGCCGAGACAAAATATGAAGAACCGAGACAAAATGTTCACTTGCACGTGGCGGCCACATTTTCGAATTTTTTGTTAGACGGTAAGCCCCTACCATCATTTAGCATTCATCGCAGTCACCGATATTGCGTGCTGAATCGACCTTCATGCGCAGAGCAGCCTTTGGTAATTCGTTCCACTTACATTTGAGCATAGAGTTTCCTACAATACTTACTAGAGGGAACTCTGGCGCTAGTGTCTATGGGAGCTGCAATGCATCGCGCTTCAGCCAGCATGGGAATCATAGGTAGTACACGGATTTGTCTAAACTTCGTTCTTTCGGCTCCGTTTGGCCCCGCGTCGCCTCCATCCGCTTTGTCGCAAAACGAAGTTCAGCAAAAATGAGCAGTTTCACTTCACCACTTTAACTTCTTTAGGCTCACCGATTCAAATCTGGTCACGAAGTTCACAACGATCCATTTTTTTATCCGAAAGAAAACAAAAACATCGCAATAAACAAAGCCACAAGTGCGTTCGAAGCCCACAAGCACGAAGACCTATAGCAAATCCGTTGTACTACCACCCATCATTCCCATGGTGGCTGAACGATCGCAGCACCAGATTTAGGAAACTCTATGCATTTGAGGGCACTAAAAGCTCCGCGCGCTAGGCGGCAGTCACGTGGTATTTTTTTAAATTCGCGCGATTTAAAGAAAGGCCGGAAAAAAATTACGCAGGGGAGTTATCTTATTACAGATTGAAAAATTCGATGTTTCTGAACAAGCGCTACAACTTTCATATTGACGATTTTTCTCTAGAGTTACTATTGAAAAAATTTATTAAGCAATCTTTGTTTATTGCCAATCTTCGCGGATTGAAAAAAAAATATTCTGATGTGCTGTATATGGCTCAGAACAATAACGTGCTAATTGGAGACTCGTAGCGCCTATGCTTAATTTTTTAATACTTGGTGCTTTTTACTTGAAGCACTCTGTATTTACTCAGAGGTGCCAACGAACGGCGGTATTTTCCGAAGCGAGGTGTTTCGTAGGAGTCTAGTAAACACACGTATTTTTCATGAGTGATTTTTACCGCATAACGGGTACTGACTGAATGAATATTACGAGTGACACCACTAAGGCACTCAAGCGAAATATACTAAATTGATAAGAACTCTGGGGTCTTTTGTGACAGTTTCTGATATGCTGCATTTTCACGCAATATGTTTGTACGACTATGTTCGATTTGTTTAAAGGAGAGCCAAGCGAACATGCATTCTTCGATTATCGTTCTTATGATAGGCAAGCGTGACTGTAATCCAAATTTATGTCCGCTGAGGGTGTAAGTAAACGCCCGGCGAACTTCAATTAAGCCTGTCGTGTTGAAGTGGCTTGGCATCTTTTTTTTTCTTTTTCACGAGTTCCACCTAACGCTATCCTCTCGTCAGCTGCACTTCATGCCCCTTGACACCGATTGTCTAGCGTTATTAGACCATCGGCTATCCGCCATTATTCGTGAACAATTTTTATTTCTACATCATCACTCTACTTGCTGGAGTTCTTGAATTTAAATTGTTTGATTACAAAAATATTGACGCAGCTTCCACTAGTGGCGCAAGGCTGCAACCAGGAGCGGAGATGAGTGACCTTCCTTGCTTATCTTTATATTCTCTTTCTTTCTTCTTATCTTTTCTTTGTGTTTTTCTCTTTGTCTCTATTTTTCCTACCTCTTTCTCGCCTCCGTTTTGTGTATTTATTTCTTTCTCTGTATATCCATTTCGTTCCCTCCCTTTTTCAATCTTTCTATCTTTGTTTTCCTTCTTCCAATTATCTCACTCTCTATTTCTCGTTTCCTCTTTCTCTCTCTTTCTCTTCCTTGTTTTCTCTCTCTCAATACTGGTTTTCTCGCCCATTAGAGTTATTGCATCCCAGGCCTGACAAATCGGCGCAGCGGGAGAGCGCATGCCGGGAGCACGTGTTCAGGGAGCGAAGCAGAATATGAGGAGGAAGAAGAAAGCGTGCTCCGGGATCATGATGATAGTTTTGGCAAACGCTCCACGGAGGCTGCCAGCATAAACAGCTCCTCTGTTTAAGCAAATTATACTAATATCCGTGAGTGATTGCCTTATGAAGCAACTTGTACCACTTTCTTTTATCCGACAAATCAATGCCGGTACAGAAGAGCTAAAGACTTGAAGCTTGTGAAACTCAAAGTACAATCTGCACGTGTTTTTCGTCGCCATCCGAGACTCATGTGTTCATAAGCCCAGTGCTCAACATCTGCTAAAAGTGCTGTGAAATTTGAAAGATTTTCTCTCTCACAAAAGATGTTAGCGGCCATACAGAACGAGATAATACATAAGCGCGCACAACATGGAGCACATAGGTGTGGATCACCATTAAATGTCGCGAATGCTATGTTTAGTGTGAAATGGTTAAAGACGTGCGTGATCTTGCCTGTTCAAGCTTCACGGTATGTAAAAGTGACAAGGGGGTCAATTTTGTAGAATAAATTGTATACGGAAGATTTGTGTTACGACAGCGAAGGATTACAACAGAGTTGTGTTACGCCAGACCGTTCCAAACACCCAGTGACATTCGGTACTATGCTTAATCTTTGTGACTTCTATATTTAGCAGTACATGAATCGAATCTATATATTAACTATAGCGTACAAGTCTGCTTTCGTGGACAATTTCAAAGCTACTTGGTATACCGAAGTCGACGAATAACCTACTAACGCGACATTACAATGCAACTCTCATAAATTAGGTCAAGAACATCTGTTGTCTATTACAAATTGTTGTTGTGTGAGTGGTGACTTCACAGACCGCAGAAATATAGTGCGGCTGATTAAATGGCACTCTCAGCCAGAATAGACGAATCAGTCTGGTCGCTAAAAATGGCCATTGCCTTAGTTTCTCAGGATTTGGGTTACGGATC
>NC_051178.1:38679648-38704683 GCF_013339695.2 Rhipicephalus sanguineus
GGAGTTCTTCACATCGTGTTATACTGGAAAGTGGTGGTGAGGCCGAGCACTGCTGAAACACGTCAACGTCGCTGTAAAAGGGCTAGTCAATACAGTAAGACAGCGTTTCGTTTCATATTTCGGTGTCGCGTATTCAAGGCAGACGCGATCTTCCTTTCCAAATCACGCTTGCTTCTTCATTAGAAACGGTGGCCGGCAACGAATGAAATGCCCAAAATGGGAAGAGCGCTACGTTTCTTTACGAATTCCCGTTTTAACTCCGAAAAATATCAAATGGTTCTAGGAGCAGGGTACAGTTTGACGGCTGTTACTGCCGATTTTTAACAGCCGTTTCTCGCCCTTGCTAATGATGAACATGTACAGAAGCTTTGTGATGACTCGTTCGATAAACACGCGCCTATATGAATTCATACTGAGTAGTTTTTTCGCGCGATCGACGATATTACTGTGGGGCGGGCGTGTCTGTATTCTGACTTGCAGTTCTATCGATACCTACAACTATAAAACCGCTCCGCAAAAACAAATACAATTAGTTGAAAAAAATGCCGGTGTGTTAGTTCACTAACGCGTACCGGTTGACAGGTATGTGTTCTGACGTATGAGTCAGAGAAGTACCGGCGAATGCGGGCGGCTGCTTTCGGTGAGCGTGCGTTTGTTGCTGAAAGCGCGTCGCATCGATGGTCATCGCTCCTTGTGCGGACACCGTACACACGAAAAAATTGTTAATTTAGGTTAACGGATGTCCAGACTATACTTTTCAGTAATTCTTACACGTTGGAATTGCGTGTGCTTAAACCAAGAAGCGCCGGTGGCATGTAGATGGACTCGGCCGGTACGCTAGGCCTAACACTCGCTGGGAGCCGCACTGGGTAGGAACGATCTCGGCGCAGATGCGTTGCGATGGTTGAAGTTTCTGCATTTTAGCCTCGAAACCTTTTTTAATGTTACCTACGTATAGCTGAAGTAGTGGAAGTACAAGATTTGCCTGAGATGCGTTTGCGGTGTGGCGATATCGAACGACGGCCGTTTTTCTGGCCTCCGTTGGGAGAGGTCGCGAAGCCAGCGCTCATTTACTTCTTGCCAACTGCACGGCGATGTAACGATTTGCTCTGTATGTTCAGACCAACGCCCTCTAGACTTATAAACATTACAATATGAAGTCATTACCACCACATATCACGGATGCAAAACTGATAAAATATATATATATATAATATATATATATATATATATATATATATATATATAATATATATATATATATATATATATATATATATCTGAGCAGCATGCACAAAATGTGTATTCATTGCTGCTGTATGTGTTCCGCAAAAATTAACGACGTTATTGGCACTGCATGAATAAAAAAAGCGTGGTAATGGGAAACATTAAAAGCGACCGTCATTTCACATATATATCATATCACGTATACCATGAAAATAGTGCGCATCTCCTGGTCTTTTTCTGCAAAGCTAGAATTTGTGACACATGTTTGGGACCCGTTAGGTTAGCATCTATCGGTACCATCGAATCAGACATTCGATATTCAACGATACCAAAGCATTCCGCCGCGCACGATACTGAAAGCAGCGCGCGGCACTGGCAGAACAGTGCAGGCTCCAGTATGTGCCAGCGCACGCCAGTGATAATTCCAGCGTCTCCAGCGCTTCCCTGTGAGCCCCAGCGTCACAGCGGCAAAGCCAGTGGCTCCACCAGTGCGACCCAGCGCTTTCACAATGCTTTCACCGGAGTCCCAGTGAATTCGATCGTGTACCAGTGTTCCCAGTGCGGTCCAGCGCCAAGAAACGTACTGGTATCACGCTGGGGGTACTGGAACGGCGCTGGTTTTTGTAATTGGGATCCCACCAGTAAAGTCCGAGAAAGTAGAAAAAACCCTTGGAGGAATGCGCAGAGAAAGTGGCTGGTCAGGATCATGTAGGATCAAATCTGTTGAAAGACGGTGGACAGAAAAACTGGCCACCCTGTATACGAAGTGTCTCTTGGCGGCAAGGGTACTAGAAACGATGCTAATATCATCTTAATCCATAAGAATGGGGTCGTAAAGAACGTGAAAAATTGCAGACCGATGAATTTGCTCTCTGTTGTCTGCAAGCTATTTAAAAAGGTAAATTAGGTCCTCCTTACAATTAATTCAACCAAAGGGCCAAGAAGAATATCGTACAGGCCACGCGACAATAGACCAATTTTACGCCATCTATCAGGTGATATAGTAATGCGCAGGGTATAATAAACCTCTATTAATGCCCTTCATGCATTACAAGAAAGTATTTGGCTCAGTCGAAAGCTGAGCAATCAGGCAGGCACTACGAAATCAGCTCGTCGGCAAACCACATAAAACATATTGGAAGAAACCTGCAGCGGCTCTACAGGCGTCGCAGGTAAGTAAACAAGCGTGTAATGATGATTCACATTTCTAAAAAGAAGGGTGTAACACAGGGAGACGCGATCTCCCCAATGGGATTCAATAAATTACAGCAGATTGGAAACAGTTAGAGGTACGAGGTAATAAATAATACCTTATAACATGTGATTTTCGGATGACAATATCTTGATGAGTAACTCAAGGGTCTAACTGCAAGTCATGAATTGGATAAAGAAACCAGGACGATGGGCCCAAAAATTTACATTCAGGAAACAAAGGCTGCGTTCAACCGACTCGAATAAGAACTGCGTTTCGCGATAGTTAGCAAGGCACTGGAAGTGGCTTAAGTCTTACTAAGGCAGGAAGTGAACGCAGAGCCGAACCACGAGAGTGAAGTAACTAGAAGAATACGAATGGTGGGGAGCGCATTTGGCAGGCCTTCTCAAATCATTAATGGTCGTTTACCGCTATTCCCCAAGATGAAGGCACATAACAGCTGCATATTTCTGGCGCTAACCTGCGGAGCCGAAACCTCGAAGCTTACGAAGAGCATGAAACTTAAATTGTTGATAACGGAGCTAGGCATATAAAGGAAAATGATCGGTGCAACCTTAAGCGACAAGATGAGAGTAGATCGGGTGTGGGAAGAAACGGGTGTAAGGGATATCCTAGTCAAAATATAGAAGACGAAATAGACACGGGCAGGGCTATATAACAGCTGGTCAATAGCGCTAAGGCCCTAAACAAATGGAGCAACAGACTGAATTTCAAGAGAAGGCAAGCGCGCGAGGGAGAGGCACAAAGTGTGGTGAGCAGACAAGATTGAGAAGTTTGATGAGATAATGCGCATGCAGCAAGCACAAGACCGGGCTGATTGGCGAAACAAAGGAAATGCCTTTGCCCTGCAGTGGGCGTAGTTAGACTGACGGTTATGATGATTACGTCATTACTACAGTGATCTTCAGTTGCCCCGATCCGATGCAACAACAAGTTATTCCAACACAAATTGTGTTTAGCCTAGCAGAAAATCTGCTTCAAGCCTTTCAGGCCTAGTGATTCTAATGAGAACCATAATATTTTTAGGTCAGCCAACACCTACGTGGTAAAAAAAAAGATTCTTCTTCCGCTACAAATCATATTTAGCATCTGCGCTAGATACGCTGGCAGTCGCGTAGTCAGGCATAGAGTGAATGCAACACCCTCTACAGCAAAAGCTGGGCCGGTAAAACGGCGGCCACAAAAGCACCGACATGTTGGTACATTATCATTGTTGCTATTAGAATCGTTTGGAAAAGCGCTAAAATTAGCTATATACATCGCTTAAAATACTCGAAATACCCGTCATAAAAAAAAACATTTGTAAGTATAGAAGCGTTCGGACATTGTTTCCTGTTTATTTTAAATATTCTTGGGCAAGATCCCATGGATATTCATGCAATTTTCTGCGCGCAGAGAGTAGCGTTTGCAGGAAGGTTAACTAGATGGCGGCACCATATCAACATTCGAGAGTGCACGTGCGGTCGATTGCGCCGGATTTCGCTTTGTGGGGATCGTACTGTGACGTCGTCTGCGTTTTCTGTTGGCACGTACCAACTCGATTTTATGCCACAGTATATGTCATTGCGATGTAACCTTAACGTTAAAACCCACTATGCATTTATATCGTGTAAACGTAGTTATGATTGAGGCCTTCGGGTGACGTCCCACTCACGTTCACCAATACATTATGAAATCGCCCCTCAAATTTTTCTGTTTCATAATTATCTGCGCTGAAATAGGGCATCACCGAGTCAAAAAGAAGGATATGGACTCAGGTGCCTGCAAAATGTCTCGTCATTCCGAGTCATTGCAACTATCACCTACAATCTTTGCTTCGAGCAGTGCATACGTCGAGCGACACTTGTGCCAGCGAAGAGGAAAGTTCTCTCTTATACACACACATTCAGAAATTCTAAATGGTCTCATTCGGGCCAGCTGCACGGACAACATTTCATTAAAAGAAAACGAAAGAGAAAAACAATTTTTTTCATATTAGTAAGTTACTCTTTCGCAATTCCAAGATCACCATGCTTGCTGCGAGAATACGCCTGGTAAGTGAGAAAATGCGCAAAAAATTGAAGGACACTGGAAAAAGCATGGTTGATCCCTCTGTCATGGGAATCGGTATAACACGAAAGTAAAACGTGTCTTCACAGACGTAGTTGAGCGTTTGCTGTGGATTGTTTCGCCCCGAGAGCGAAGGAATGAACGCTATAGCAACAAGTTGTAATGTCAGGTGAAGAACGGCAAGCAGCTCGAAACTTGCAACGCGCTGCTCAAGCAGAAAGGGCGCACGGAACGAACATACACAGGATGAGCGCGAACTAACAACTGTCAAAGCTCGACAGGTAAATCGCGCTGATTAAACACAAACGAGGATGCACGAAACGAACGCACAAGTATACACAGGATGAGCGCGAATTCTCACAGCTGTAACTTATTTGTTTGTGAGAAGCGCGCTCCTTTCGCAAAAGCGGCCGCTGCAGTGAGCGAAATGACCTTGGTGCTCTCTGTAACTTCAGCGCAAACTTGTGGCGACAGCGCAAGACTTACAAGATAACCGCGCGCGCAGGAGCGACCACGCCCTGTAGAGGCCCACGCTCATCTCAACGTGTGAGGCGACGCGCGCCGTTCGAGCCCTTCGCGCCATCTCGCTAGAGATAACGAAAATATGCTCATGTACCTCGCTCTCGCAGTACTGCCACCGGTAAATGGTGTATATAAATAGCATGCCGTTAGGATGTCGAAGAACATGCCGTCTGTGGGAGAGTCATATCGCGCTGCGCGCTGGGGATCGAGGGCTCGTAAGTTCGACTTCCGGTGACGGAACTTTTATTGCGATAGCACCTATATGGACACTTTGGGCTCGATTTTGCCGTCGCCGTCGCCGCCGTCATGCACCGTATATGTATAAGTATGTATATATATATAAAAGCCCCAAAGAAAAATAATTCAGAAAAATGCTTCCGAAGCGGGGAATCGAACCAGGGACCTCTTCCTCCGCAGCGAGTGGCGCTAGCCACTGCGCCACGAAACGCAGATCATCCATGTAGCTAACGGCGAGCGTTATATACACATCCTTTACCGCTGGACGGACTCAGAGACGGCTGCGCTTATAAGCATTTCTTCATTGCCAGCGAGATGGCGTTAGGAGCGAGACAGGCGCATTTAAAAGTCGTCAGCTAGCTCGCTCGCTTCTTCTTATACTTGCGCAGGGAGAACCTTGTCCTTCCGCTGTATGCTCGCGCGGTTTTCTTGTGCCGAGGGGAAGAGGGATGTTTCACGCTTTCACCGTGATGTCCGCGCTCATGTTACGGAGCGTACGAAAGCCACTCGAGCTCAAGGGACGCCGCTAAACGAACAAACAGAAGATGAGCGCGAACTATCAAGTGTCACAGCTCGACACTTGAAGCACGCTAGTTTCCTTCGCTGCTTCGGCCGCCTTTGCAACAGGAGAGCTGTTCAAACTGAGAGTATCCATTGGCGAGCCTCACTTCATATAGCATTAGTTTCTTGCTATCGTATTCATTGCTTCGGCCTTGCGGCGAAACTGTGACTTTTTTCTTCTAAGTCTTTTCTTTACCATGTTAGTATTTATATTTTAGAACGTCATATCCGTGACGGAAATGCGTCAGTGGAGACGTGGTGGACCCCGGCATAAAACACTTTCGTGTTAAAAAGTGTGTTTGGCGAAAGCCTGTGGCCATACGACTCCGCCGACGGACGACGCCGCTGGACGCCGCCGCAGGGTTGCGCAACGTTTGCGCGACATGCGTTGCAAGGAGCAACGAGCAACTGTTGCGCGTTGACGGACGAACGCCGCTGCGTTGCGCAATAGTTGTGCAACGCTCGTTCGAAGGAGCAACGCGCAACTATTGCTCTGCGCCGCTCAGCCATCACATGATTGCTGAGAGAGTGCGAGGCGGAGAGGCCACAGCTGGCACCGTGCCAGGGCACGGACGAACGGACGGACGGAAGTATGAGACATTAAAAGCTTTCGCCTTAAAGCCCAAATGCGGGTGGCGGTGCCTCCTTGAAATTTCCGCACAAAACGCCGTCACTCCAAAGCGCCGCACTCCCTTTGACGCCGTCTGCTAGGTGCTACATAGTTCCTAATGAGTAAAGATGAAGCAAATTCTCCTCCGAGGGGGCGATAAAGGTAACATACCAAGTATGTTAAGGAAATTTATTGAGCTCGTGGCTCCAAAATACGAAATAAAAATCTCTTTGAAGTCCGCGTGGAGCTTCGGTACGAAATTTAAAAAGCCGTTAGGAAGGCAATCATTTGGGAAAATTGGCACAACTTGCACTAGTGACTCAAGGTTGGAAGCAACAGCGGCGATTGGCGGCCTTTCTTCATTATCTTCATTTTTCTGCTTCTTTCTCCCTCTCTTTCTCTCTGTTTTTATGTCTTTTTGTCTCTGTTTCTCTCTACTTCTCTCTTTCTCTAAATATCTATTTCTCTCCCTTTCTCGCTCTTTCTTTTTAATCTTTCTTCATTTTCTTTGTTTCTCTCTCATTCTTTTTCTTTCTGTCTTGATGACTGATTTATTTTCTTTCTTTTATTGTGTCTGCTTCTTTCTATGTTTTTCTCTCTCTGTTTCTTTCTCTGTCTGTCAAACTTGCTCTCTTTCTTCCCTTTCTTTCTCTCTATGTCTCTATCTTTCGTTGTACTTGTCCGCTCGCCCATCCAAGTTATTGCATACCACGCTGGAAAAATCGGCGCAACGGGAGAGCGCGCGCCAGGCGCAAGCGTTCGGGGTGCGAAACAGCAGATGAAGAGAACGAAGAGAGGTTGTGTCGGCATGATGATGACAGTTTTTGCGAAAGCGAACGGGGAGTTTGCCTAGCTTAAACAGCTCTGCTCTTAAGTGGCATTCTGAACTTGATTTTCTCCTCTATTACTAAATCTATGATAGTGGAATTAACGGCATTAGAATTCTCTGAGTACAATTTATCAAAGTAGACAGATTCGTTCTTTCACCTTGGTGTCCCTTTTTAAGACACGGCCTCAAGCATAAAAAACATCGCGCAGAGGTTGCTGGCACAGGTTGGGAAATTAAAACTGAATTCTACCGTCAAATCCAACAAACGTCTTAACAGCTGGCATTTTTCGTATTTTTCAACCATGGTGATAATGGCAGCGCCATGGTTTCAATCCATGGGCCCTATAGGGCGCTTTTCGACTAGAGGTATCACGTTATAGTTCGGGATGTCGCAGGTGTTTATCAGTAACGAGGAAGGCGGTATGAAAATCACAGCTGAGCGATAGTTTTATCAAATGAGCTCTGGCTCACAAGAAGAGATAGACACAAAAGTTTAACTCTTCTACGAGTCGTCTGCGAGTCCTTTCGGGCAAGTGCGTTAAATAACGAAATTAGATGTCACGCGTACTTACATTTTCATTAAATACAATGCAGTTTGGGCAGTGAACGAGAAAAACTCCACCCTGCCAAAAAAAGCGAAATAAGGGGGCAAATAGAGAGCGAGACCGATAAGCTTTTCTGGAAAGCATAAATCCAGTATGATAACGGCGCTAATTGGGGCGATCGGCATTGAGCAACTTGCAGGTTGGAGCCATGGTATTCCTCAATAGGGACACTTAGTTAAGTAATATGTGCTGAGTGTGGTTGGTCTCTGCTGCTATCTTCAGTTGAGTCGCATTTTGGTAAATACTAGAAATTTGGCTTTAGATGGAGTTCACAACTGGACGGCGCAGTCCTTGGTGTACTTACGCGCGATGAAAAGACCGAGTGCCCAGATTTGGTAAACCAAAACCTGCTTAGGCAACGGCCGCATTTGTAGATTATTGGTTGCATCATCCGCAGCGGGAGAGTGTTATTATAGGATTTTTTTTTATTTTCAGCGAGCGCTGTGCTCCTTTGGAGAGTAACCGGCACACTAGACGAAGGAATGCAATAGCGGTTATTTCAGCATTGCGTAAGCGAAAAGCCGTAGATCTACGGGCTGTACAACCAAATATGTGGGATTATGCAATGTACTTATGAGATGCTGCGCGGCGGAACGGTTTAATGCGTCGCGCCACGGAGGGTGAGGCCGGAGGTTCGAGTCCCCCATCGCGCACTTCGGAAAAGATTTTGTCTGAACTACTTTCTTTCTGTGATATATATATATATATATATATATATATATATATATATATATATATATATATATATATATATATATATATATATATATATATATATATATATATATATATATATATATATATGTAAAATCAAGGGCTTCGTACTACAATTTTGGAAAAGCCAATATTTGTTTTCTGGTAACAGTTTCAACTGGAGGTCCAGCGTTTTTCATTAAACGTGTGTACCTTCATTTGCAAATATGTCTTCGGGATCAGCGAGAATACCTTGTGGGAGACACGCTCATCGCGCGGCTGGCGCGACACATGTTGCGCACCAGCGATGCGCGTGGCACAGACATGGGCTTCAGAAGGAGCAGCAACACGTCGGAGACAGACAGCGGCGGACCGGCGTGCACACGCGCGGTGTGCCTCATGGCGGGGCGTAGGTAAGTGCGGTGTCGTGGCCTATGAGCTGAGGCGTTTTATTCAATGTTTCTATTAATGTTTCTGCTAGAATAAATTTTTGCATCGGCTGCTGCGATTCTCTGGGGGCGGACAGCCCGAACCCCTTCAGCTTCCTATATATATATATATATATATATATATATATATATATATATATATATATATATATATATATATATATATATATATATATATATATATATATATATATATTTATATTTATATATATATACATATGTAATGCGGGTGCTGCTAAGTTGTACGAAGTTCCCTGTTTATTAAACACGTCTTCTCCCTACATAATACGGGTAGCTTGATCAACGGCTACGTACAGAAATGTTTTGGAGAAACCGCAGTTAGCAAAACCTCCGATAGTGTCCATGACCAGATGGTCATGACATGACCACAAGCGTCATGACATGACCACAAGCGTCATGAGCTTTCTGGAGAAGAGAAGCCCGGAGGAAAAAAAGGGGCGTAGACTTTTCGTGTTCCTGTGTGCGTCCGTATGGTAATTCCATTCTCAGTGGCATGCTTGCCGGGTGGTTTATCGGGGGAATGCTCTCGCAGTTTCTCAGTGGATAGGAGTTGCATAATCGGGTCTCGAGACAATTAATCGGCTTCGATGTTGTGAAAGCGCTTTTGGTGCTTAATGCTCCCGTCGTACATGGATAGCTTCAAGGACCATGGGAAGAGATGGCCTTGGAGATTTTTTATGTTTTTGGCTACAACAACGTCGAGTGGTTTGTGATCGCAGTGAACGGTTTTCCGTGTAGATAAGAGAGCGAGTTACGAATAGCGTCAATAATTGCTCAGCATTCAAGTTCTCTAATGTCATAATTGATTTCATGCTTTAGTAGCTTGAGTGAATGGTATGTAATTGAATTATTTCGATCTTCGTCATCACCCCGCTGCAAAGCGGTGCCGATACCTTTGCTGGAAGCATCGCAGTATAGCACACAAGGGTTGACAGCGCCAAAGATGTCAAGGATGGGCTTTAGTGCTAGCCATTTCTTGACCTGAGGGAGTGACAGCTCACAGTCCGAATCCCAGTTCCAGGTGGCGTCTTTTCTGAGCAGGCGTGTCAGTTGGTGGTGAATTTCACTGATGGTAAATGTACCGACGGTAAGGATTAACAGTGCCCAGAAAATGATGTAACACTTTAGGACGTGATGGTGTCGGAAACCGTAGGATTGCGTCCACGTGGCTTTCTTTCGGAGTGACCGTGCCATTCCAAACACTGGGTCCCAGCTACTTAATCTAGGTTCGGGCGAATTTTCTGGAGCCCCTTACAAAAAAACTTTCAGCCAATCTGCAGAAATTCTACAGACCACGAGCCACCCCTGATTCGGAATGCCGAAAGAAAAGTGAAAGATTTTCTGTCACCCCTTGTCACCTCCCAGTAGGCAATTGGAACACCCTTTCTGCAGAAAGTCCGCATAGCATTTGTAGCCGCCAGGATGCAGCATCCGGCAGAATGTCTGCAGAGCGTCAGCAGAATTTCTGCAGCATTTCTGCAGAATGTGTGCGGAGCTTTGTCGCGGATGAAAAATATAAATAAGAGCTACCCTTTGCGTTAGCACCAGGAGTCAAGTAACATGCAGCATCCAGGGTTAGATGCTGCATGTTACCAACACACCACCACAGCGTACACGCAACAAGAGCAAAGTAAGTACCGCACACTCGCGCTTCACAAACTAACACCGACCACCCGGTATATATAGCCATGGTATCTTGACCTGCCGTTCAGTGCCGGTGGGAAAATTCCTACGCTTCAAATTTTTAAATTTACACGTTCACAGAATGCATTTAAATTTATGCTGAATGTTAGGTAGCCATAAAACACACAGATCTGTTAATCTACACCCGCCAAATGTGCAACGCTATTTTAATTAGGGCATTCCAATTACCAGCTGGCAGGCTGTCGCATGGTGCTGCAGAAAAGCTGCAGCCTTTCTGCAGAAATTCTACAGACCATGAACAACCCAGGTGCAGAGCACGTGAAGACAAGTGACAGACATTCTGTCACCCCCTAACGGTGTGTGACTGAAAGGTGAAATCCATTTAATCATTATTATCAAATGTGTCATGGTCCAGAGTATATAGATACATATATATATACATATATATTATATACATCCGCACGCACACACTCTGGGCGCTCATTATCAGAAAAGTCTGCTTGCCGTCTGCTAGGGGTCTGCGGAAAATCTGCAGACTAGGTCCATATGGGGGTGACTGGTGGGTGACTGAAAGGTGAAATCCATTGAATCATTATTATCAAATGTGTCATGGTCCAAAATATATAGATACATACATATATATTATATACATCCGCACGCACGCACTCTGGGCGCTCATTATCAGAAAAGTCTGCTCGGGGTCTGCAGAAAATCTGCAGACTAGGTCTATATGGGGATGACTGGTGGGTGACTGGTGGGTGACTGAAAGGTGAAATTCATTTAATAATTATTATGAAATGTATCATGGTCCAGAATATATAGATACATACATATATATTATATACATCCACGCGCACACACTCTGGGCGCACATTATCAGAAAAGTCTGCTCGGCGTCTGCAGAAAATCTGCAGACCAGGTCTGCAGAAAGGTCAAGTCTACAGGGAGGTGACTGGGGTGACTGGGTGGTGACTCATAGGTGACAGACAGGTAAAACCAATTTTTGTAAGGGGCACCGAGGTTCTCTGGGCCACTCCGGTACGTCCCCTTTGACAAGTGGCTCCGGCTCTTCGACGTAAAGACTGCGGCCGCTGCATGGACGGAGCGAGACAAGCTATGCCACATCTCCGATTACCTTGAATGTGAGGCTTTCTGCTGGTTCCTAACCGAGGTGTTCGACACTGACGCATCTTGGGAGAGCTTCTCCGAATGCATGAAGTAACACAACAGCCCAACATGTACCAGCTACACAGTGGACATCGCACCAACTTTGGAGGGAAGCCAGAGTGATGTTCCGAAACAGCTGCCACATCAGCGAGGCCAGCAAGTAGGCTAAATCAAGCGACTGCAACGCATACTTCAACATGGGCGACGACGAAGAAAAACTGCCTCGAAACCTCACACACGGCTTAAAGAAGACAATCTGCAAAGAAGCCTGAGGAGAAGACATCGCAGAAATAAACATCTTCGTGGACCTCGCCACACCAAAGATCAAGACGGCACCTTCGATCAAGAAAGCTGCTACATCACCACATAAAACGCCTAAATAGACACAAAATCACCCCATGTGCTCTGCAGGAACGGAGGCCACGCCCAATCAGCCTCGGTGAAGGAGCACACAAACTGCATGCACGGCGTGTGTATCACTCACAGAAAAGAATACGACGCCTGCGAAATCCAAGTTGTCGATTCTGCAAGGTGCTCAAACTTCCTTCATTCCTCGCATGAACACCCGCTGTTTCTTCATCAGTTTCCATGTTCAAGGTTTGGTTGTGTTGTCTAGAACGAGACACAATATTAATGATAACTAACAGAGAGCCTAATGAGAACTAACAGAACTGTCTGTCAGTTTTCATTAATATTGCGTCTGACAAAGAAAAATGAGCCCTTAAAAGTAACCTTTCCTTCATTCTAGAACGAGACAGCCAGCCTTGCTCACAAGAACACTTTATTCACGAGAATGCTGCCCTCTCTCGGGAATCTTTATGTGTGTGCATACAGAACTCCCTGTGACATCGAGTTACCGCGCACTTTCACATTTTTCGCTGATGAGACTGTGCTTCTTCATCTTTTCTTTTTTTTCTCTAATTCGCTCAATTTTTCGCGGGGAGGAGGAATCCTGTGACGTACGAAGGAAGCAATGGCAGGAGAGGCCGATGAAGAAGAATACTGCATGCAAGGGATTAAAATTATGGCGTATGAGCCACGGCCCGTCTCCCGCATCTAGCGTCACGCATGCACACAAACACACATACACACAGAGACATATATATATATATATATATATATATATATATATATATATATATATATATATATATATATATATAGATATATATATATAAAGTACTACCAGCCCCCTGCTTGCTAGTACTATTAATTGCCGAGGTTATAAGCCCGAAAACCATCTTATGATTACGAGGGACGCCGCAGTGGAGGCCACCGGATATTTTCACCAACTGGTGTTCTTTAACTTGCACCTAAACCTAAGCAGACGGGCCTCTTGTAACATTTTGGCTCCATTGAAATGCGGCCAGCGTGGCCGAATTCGATCCCGCAACCTGATTGTTTATGAATAACAATTTATGAAATACAAGAATGGAATATGACAGAACAGCCACGTAACAAAACCAGGCCATTGAGAGTCTGGTCATAAACTGCATGCACAGATTTAAGAGAATTCGCCAATTTTCACCGACTCCACGAATAAGAATGTCACCAAAAACTCGCAGGGTACTCACAGGGTACAAAAAACTCACCGGGGACAACTACGGCGGCAAAAACGGCCGTTGTTTTGATCTCATAACAGCTTTCGCTATAAAATAAATACTGTCAAACATTACGTATGCAGCGGTCAGCAATCTGTGAATTTCGTGGTTTAATAATTAGAACTATTGCATGTATAATGGTTTAAAGTTTCGATCCACTGACCTTGCCGAGCGTAGGTTCAGGGAAAACTCAGTTGACTGGTTTGATTTATTGGAGTAAGAACGCGCTTCGCCTTACCTTTACCCGCCACTTTTTTGTCACAATCACCTGAGTTCAAAAATCCTGCTGTTCCTTTATTTGACGTGTATTTTTAATAAGTCTTTCAGTAGGTTACAGCACAGCACTACACCCATCAGTGTGAGCCGCAACAGTGATAAAAGGTAGCCGATGTGCTCATTAGCAAACTTAGATTCAACCGAGATATGGAATACATTCAGTGTGGTGCGGAGTTTCACGCTTAGTGTATGTGGATTGTTATAGTTCATTTATAAGAAATATGCTGAAAAGAACGGCTAAATTAGAAATGGAAGCATTCATAATCGACTTGGGCAATTAGTTCTTTTCAATGCACTGATGTCTCTCATGCAATAGAGACATTTTTACACGCCTTAGGTTACGTTTCTACTTCATAGAAATGTTAATGATATGAAGAACGCGAGATGCAGGTACGCAGTAATAATGACACAAGCAAGCCTTGCCTGTTCTTTCCCGTTTCTTTCCTCGCTCTATCACTCGGGCTGTTCTAGCTATTTACGAGGACCCTCAACAGGACGAAATCTATCCTGTTTATTTGGCACATTTCATCGCTTCGTCGGTTCATTGGTTCTCCATATTTATTCTTCTCGTAGTGCCACATTCCCTTTTTTTTTCAGGCGTAGTTTGAAAAACACCATTTCCCAAATTGGTAAAGTTAGTAATCCTCCAATACGATGGATTCGTGGCGCACCTATAGACGTAAAGCATATGGAAATCACCGAAACAGTCATATATTAACCTAAAAAAGGAACAGCCATCAGTACCCTGCGATGGCGCCAAGCACACGAAAGAATGTGAGTGTGGGAACCACCTCTAGTTGATAACGGTTCTGGCGTTCAAGCCTCCATCAGCCCGCTCCCGCCCGTGCCGACCGGGTTCTTTTGCCAAGGCGAGAACCGCCAACCTGGGCGAACAGATGAAGCACCTGACTGTCACACATCGCATGAATGGCACCAGGACACTGCAGGGCCGTAGTCAGGATCCTGGTGCATCATCTCCTTCTCGCTCGTTCCTGTTCTCTCGGGGGCTTAAGAACGACACTGGTGATAGCCTGCTTTGCGATACACGAGCTATATCCCTTCACATATAAATGCATAAGTTGCGTTTTCTTGAGTAAATTTGCCGTGCAAATTGATCCCCGAAACATCTTGAGAGCTTGTTAGAGATGTGGAAGTTCTCAAGCAGTAGCCTTATCATTGGGCATCCAAGAGGTGTGGAGCACACGTAATTACCAATACGCGACCAACATTTGATTTTGCGTCATCAGTATACTTTTTGACAAAGAAATTAGCTATTTTTGTCTTTTTTTTTCCTGACGCCATTTTTAGTGTTGTTGTCACCACCTGCTTGGAAACAATTTTTCTTGGAATTTGGGTCTAGCATTTCCGAGGTTCTTGGTTGCCTGGTTTTTGTAGTTTCAATTATTTTTGCACCGACCAGCAAGTATCAGTCCTGTTCCCAGTTTTGTTTTTTCGCTTTTGAGTGCCGTATCATGAAATCTGCTTTTATCCACATTACGTAAAGTGCTTATCGTTATTGTACTTGATAGTTATGGCGGCCGGCCGAGTCACATCATAGCGCTTGTGACATTTTTCATTATTGCATGGATGCTTATACACGCTCTCTTTTATATATATAAGAAAAAACAAGTTGATCGCCAGCACTGTGCCTTCGATGTTCACTGTCCCCTTTTTTGGAGCTGTTCTGCCATAATGTTGAGGAAATAAACACTGAAGCACGACATTATTACGTGTACGCGCTTGAGTTTCCATGTAAAACATTAGCCACTATGAAGGCCTTATGAATTTGAGTCCAGCACATGTGGACGTACGTAAACAGAACGGGAAAAAGAAAGACGATATCTACAGTATTAGTGCCTGACATGAAAAGTACATAGAGGCAATGAAACTATCCTCCAACCGAACAGATATTTCGTGATACTTCAGAAGTTCAATTAGGCTCTCATCAAAAAAGCGATGAACGTTACTGCTGACTAAAAGCCGGCCACACTTAGTGGAGTGGTGCCGTCTTTGATGTCGCCGTCGGCATCCATCTGAAAGAAAGATTGCTAAGTTCATCTATCCACATAGCAGTGGCTTCCAATACAACAAGCCATAGAAAGAACGCATAGATAAAAATAAATATTATCAAACACTGCCTATTACAGCAGCCCGCTGGTGTGAAGCAGTCCTTTTGCAAATTTCATGGTTTGATAGCCAGCACTCCTGCGCGTATTGCGAATAAAATATTCAATTCAACGACCATGCGGAGAACTTAAGTTCACAGAAGTCACTGTAGACTCATTTGGTTTATTTGACTGAAAACGCAGATCGCTTGGCCCTCGTCATCGCCTCCCTCTCTTTATCTCAATAGCCTTAGCAGAAATCTTCGCTTATTCCTCAGTTTTGCGTATTTGTTATCCTATTGGGTCTTTTAATCTTGCATTAAAGAGAAATACACTCATCAGTGTTGGCCGCAACCGTGGTGAAAGTTCTCCGATGCCTTCATGAGGAGACGATAAAAAAAGTCGGACAGCTCCTCACTAGTCGTGCAAAGACTGAGGCAGGAGAGGAGCTGGTGGCGTTCCCCACCTCCTGAGCCTCACATCCCTACTTCTCTCTCTCTCTATTTGTTTCTCTTTCCTTGTCTTTCTACATTTCCTTCTTCCATTTCTTTGTCTCTATCTGTGCTATTTCTCACTTCCTCTTTCTGTTATTTTCTCTCGCTCTCTATATTTTTCTTCTCTTTCACTGATTCACTTTGTTCTCTCCATCTTCAGTGGAGGAGTGGAGAGGGCAAGCGCATGCGCAGTAAGGGTGGTCACGCCGCACACCACCACCACCGGTTTGAACTCCGCTATAATATGCTTCGCATCCTAATAACACCAAACGATATTTCTGTGTTCTTTTGTCGTACTTCTTGGCCCAATCACTCGAGCTGTGCTTGTTTTTTACATGGACTACCAACTTGTCGAAATCTTCCGTCTTTATATGGGACATCTGACCACTGTGTTGGTGCACTGTTTGTCCACGTTTATTCGCGTGGCAATGCCAAATTCAATTTTTTAAGGCGTAGGTAAAAAATAACAAATCTCTAATGAGCAGGTCTACTGGTACGCCTCAAGACGCAAAACGTATAAAGATCACCGAAACAATCATCCTTAAAAGCATAAATAAGATCAGGATACGGGCACCTTCGAGTAATCTGCGATGGCGCCAAGTACGCTAAGGAGTGTGAGTGAAGGAACTACCCCTAATTGACGAAGGTTCTGGGGTTCGAACCTGCATCAACCTGTTCCCATTAGTGCCCACCTGATTCTTTCGCCAAGGCGAGAACCGCCAACCTGGGCGCACAGATCAGGCATCTAACTGTCGCACGTCACATCGATGGCACCGGGACCTTGAAAGGGCCCTAGTCAGGATCCTGGCGCGTCATCTCCCTATGCTCGTTCCTGTTCTCTTGACGGCTTATGAACGACATTGGTGATAACTGTTTAGCGACACCCGAGCTATATCCCTTCGCATATAAATGCATTAGCTGCGTTTCTTGGGTGAATTTCGCGTGCACATAGACTCGGATACGTCATGGGAACTTGTATGACAATGTGCAAATTCTCAAGAAGTATCGTAATCAAGGTGTACAGGAAAGCTGTGAAGAGCATTTAATTCACGATAGGGAAGCAGCTTGTGTTCGCGACATGTCAGTGGCACTTCTTGACAAAGAAATTAGCCCCATTTGCGATCGCGTAGATATAGAGTATAAACAAACATGAATAGATAAGAACTATAACCAAAAATGAATGTTGGCAAACACGGCCTATTACAGCAGCAATCGGAAATTATGCGGCCTTTTGTGAATTTATGCGTTTTCCAGCCAAACTCATGCGTGTAATATGGCTTCCATTTCCGGTGCTTCTACCATGTGCAGAGCTGGACTTTAAAACAAGGCTGTTGACTGATTAGATTTATTGAAATGACAAAGCGCTTCAAGAACCCCTCCCCCCGTCTCCGTCTTTCTTTTTGTTCTTTTTTCTTGGCTCACAAACGTCTTTTCCACGATTTGCTGTTATTCGGGGTTTCGCGTACCGGCCTTCTTTAACACCGGTCTTCTCTCGGGTTTTCTCTCATGGTTGCCGCAGTTATTCCTCAATGATTCTGAACATTTCATGTCTAGTACCTTACACTTTCGCCGAGTGCACATTTATTGTAGTGCTTAGACAGTTTTTCTTTATTATTTTGGCGCTCAATTTGAGTTGGCGAGAGCACTGATAATAGCCATTTATGTAAGAGTGTTGGTCGGGCTGTCAGATAAATATTCCTAAAAACTGTGCCCCGTAGACTCAAACTGTTTTCTCGTTGATAGGCCGATATACCCTAAGCAGTATTCCTAAGGACCTAAAGAGACCCTGAAACTGTTCTGATGATTTCATAAAAGCGCATGAGCCGATAAAGTAAGGCCTAAGGATCAAGTTTGTAATTCATTAGAGGGCTTTAAAAGCTCGAATTTCTTGGGATGGCCGTGGCTCAGCCGATGGACTTCTCGAATCCCAGCTTCCATTCTGTGCAGCACCGGCGACCGATCTGATTCGATATGTCCAGTACGCCACTGAACGTCCGCTGGACGCGTCATCTGCCTGTGTTACACCACGCTCCGTGTTGACGTGGTCTGCACGACAGTGCTTATTTCAAGGGTTCTTTTCTGGGACGAAGAGCCCTATCTGCGTTGTTGAGTGCAAGTCTAGACATTGGTGATTGCAAAGCTGCCACATCGTGTAAGGCATGTCAGGCAACTGGGGAGCGGAGTCACTTGAGCTCGTGGCTGCAGTGAACGTCGGGCTCGAACTACGCCATCAATTCCAGGATACACACGCCAGCGTCTGTAACTTCTCCCCTGAAAACACAATATTGTCCGAGTTTACGCTGATGAGGTATCGTTGTCAAATGCTTTTTGCCAGTCGGCATATTTCTCGGCGTTTGCAGATTGTCGGCGTACATGTGAACGAAATGGGAACAGCTGCAGTGTTATTCTCTGGCGGAGCAACACTGAGCACACTCCTTGATACGCTTCGTCTCCGCTGCACGACAGCGCATGACGAGTTTTTTTTTTTTCAGTTGCATTGCCAGCAACGGAAAAGGACGAGAACAGCCGGAGCAATTCCTCCTGAAAAAAGGCGAGCTTGCACCGCTAATCGTAAGATTGCACTTAATAATTGCTCCGCAGGTATTCACAGTTCTGACAGTATGTATATTACCCAGCTTAACGCAGTTCGGCGCTAGAAAATGGGACTCAGAGGGCTTGCTCGATCGATGTCGCGCGATCTCGCGGAGCTACTTGCGAGTTGCGCCCCAAAATAACTGAAATTTCTCTTGCATTGTACCTGCAGTACGCTTTGATGAGCTGCCTACCCACTAGCGTGCATGGGCGTGCGCACGGAAGGGAGGGGGGGGGGCGGGTGTGCAGGGGGGCCGCCGCCTAGTCATAAGAAAGGGGCCAAAGTCTGCCCCATATATGACTTAATAGAAAGGGGGAGCCACAATGAACCTGCGCCCCCCCCCCCCGCTTTTGAAGGGGAGCCCTACGCTATGACAGCGTAGATTGGCGTATGAAGCTTTCCTGGCCCTCGATTTTGCAGGAACCGTGCGTCGACACAACTCTCTTGTCGCACTATCACAAGTTCTCTGTGCACTATCCAGTTAGTGCTAGGCCGCGCTCTCTCTCTCTCTCTCTGTAACTCTCATCTTTCCACTCCCCTTTTTCGTTCCCCCAGCGTAGGGCTGCCAACCGGACTGCTGTTTGCTTAGCCTCCCAGCCTTTCTCCCTTTCGTATTCCTTCCTTTCTTCTTTGATTGAGAAATATGTTCATATAAAGATACTAACTCTTTGAGAGCAATACGCTTAGGTACCCTGTCAACATGTATTATTTAGCTGCTGAACGCTTGGAAGTAATTCAAGAGATAAACTTGCACCAGTGTATGTATACTGACTACACGCTGAAGCTGCAATGTGCTCACTAGCCAGAAAAGTAAAATGCGCGTGGTGCATCAGCTGTTTGCGACGAAGTGCCCTATAATCAAGCAAGCGTCGTCTAAATGGCGAAACCGTGCGACTGCGTCATGTTATGTTAATTTAAGCGATAAAATTTGGACTAGCATGTTTCTACGATTGATAGAACATGTAACTAGTGAAATTCGGCGCTAATAAAACGTTTGACTTCCAGATTTGGTTAGTACTAGGCGTTTCGTGACCCCCGACGCGCTTATAAATTTAGATAGAGTTACTGGAGATGCTAAGAGCGATAAAATGAGTAACGAAATTGTATCATTCCTGGTTATTCAGCCAGTAGACTTCCCTCAGATTTGTATTTGTCAGCGCGTATTTGTATATTAAAGCATATAACATATATTTGTCTTCAGGGGCTGCTCTCATAACACCATAACGCGCAGGCAATAACTGCTGCTATCATGCCACTGTGACGGTATCAGCAGAAGACGTCCACCTGTCGCTCTTGATCTTGACTCTTAGATCTTTTTGCCGCGTAGTGGACACGCCATCTGAAACTAATGACCCAATTTCCTGAGCCTTAATTGATGGAGTACCCCCTGTCGGACAAAACCTTCAGCGCCATGCTGAGCTCCACACCTTCTCTTATCATCGTGGTCTGGCCCGCACCCTAGGCCATGTCCGTTTGTCCTCAGTCATCACCGTAGCCGGCACTCATCTACGGCCCCACTTTCTTCTTTCAACGTTGTCATGACGAACTTCTACTTGCTCGGTGCAGCATTAAGTATTATCGAACACGTGTAAGGAACTAAGAAATCAAATCCACAAACCAACCATTACTGGACGTTTGCAAGTGTTGTGGTGCTTCTGTATTAGGTGTATCTATACGATGCAGATCTTTCAGCTACAGAAATCAGCCAACGCTTTTCAGTGCGGACATTACATCGCCAATTTTCTGTCACATTTGTGCTAGCCCTCATTGCCTTGATGATGCAGCATGTAACTAGTAATGCGTCATGTAAGTTGACGATGTGGCAATGTCGACAGAAGGCGCAATAAATAGAGGCCTGCATGAAGAGCGCAATTGCAAGGAGAGACCCTTGCGTTATCAGCAGAGAAGAAGCGGGAGCTCTTTTATAATCGCAGCCCAGTTGATGATTATTAGCTCAAGAGCGAAATGGCGAAACATGTCTTCTTCGTATTCGTCAAGATCACAAATGGTGTACAGGCGCGTTCTGCAGCTGCAAAGATTTGAGGTCTGTCGAGGCAAATGTCGAGGCAACTCGCGCGCATTTTACGACGCCACATTCCACGTCATGCACTGGAGCAGTTATGCGCAAAGAAATTTAGCACTGTGGTCAATGTCGTGTGGAAGTGTTTAAACGAGAACGGCTTTCACTTGCGGCAAGATGACGCCTCTTGGAGCAGGCCACAGATATTGCTTGATGCCAAATATGTAGCCCCTGCCAAGCTATGTGCCAAATGCATATGTTTGTCTTAAGAATAATAATACGTAAAAGTTCTACGACGCTGTAAGTAGTAAACTGCATAAAAAAAACTTAGGACGGCAAAAATTATCATTTTTAAAACATTGTTCCCAAAACGTTCAAAACTTTTAAAGCGAAAGATCTACCCAAGAGGAGGCCATGTACGAGGGCTGTAAAAAATGGTAGAGATGTACGTTCATTCTCGTACTTCATTGTTTGCTTTGTCCTGCGTTTATTGCGTGGATGCCGGCTTTCTTTAAACCCGAAAAGCGAGGCTATGCCATCCCACTAGTGCAATATCGAAGAATAATGCCATACAGCTTATTCATCGCTATGTTTTCTTTGTCCAGGTGGGGATTTTTCGGAACGGCAAAACGCTTTCGATTCCAAATATGGACAGCTCGTTTCTTTTCATTTTATGTATGACTGCCGTAATTTATGCTATTTTGTGCGTGTGTGGTGTACGCGAAAACGCACATAAAGATCTTGCCATTGAAACGCAACGCTCAACGCCTGCGAAAAACCACGAAAATTGATTGCTCCTAGAAGCACCGTCCTCCGTTTAAAAAATAAGGCAAAGAAAAACTAAATTGTTTCTGTAGAAAATATGCTAAGGGAAATCCAGGATTCAGGCTGTAATATCTCGCTTGCTACAAAAAGAATAAATGGGTCGCGTAAGCGAGATGATCCAACGTCAACAAAGGCTACCAGCGGGCCACTTTTACCGAAACTTGGTCCGTAGTATGCGGAACTTGATTCTAGCCACGTTTCGCCGGCCAACAGGAGATGAGAAATGCCGTCTCTGGACCCCGCATACTTTACAGCCAAACATAAATGGAGAAAAATAATAACTCTTGCGTATAACGCAGTGCGGAGGAAAGAACATTCCAGCTGAACTGATATCAAAAAGTGCAGAAAGGCTGGAAAAGGAAGAATGTGGAGATGACATGGGTATGTTCGCGGAACAAAGAGCGACATTTTTCTTCACGTGTATTCCGAAAAACCAAGAAAAGGAAAAGAGAGGTGGGTGAGGCTTGGTTCGTCTTCTTTTATTCCCTCCTGTACTGGAAAAAGCATAATGAGCTGATAGCCTTAAGCTGCGAACATATAAATGCACCCACGTGACGGCTGCAGTAGCTTTGATTTTGCCACGCTTCCGAGCTTAGTAAGCTTCTCTAAATAACGTGCTAATGCGGCATCTATTTTCTCCGGTGTTTCAGCAGGCGACTTTGTGCTTGCCTTTGCTCGAGTTTTCGCAACCTACTGTCCAGCTATTTTACCCGGAGAATTTCATTCCGCCAGTTGCTTGCGCTCCAATTGCGGCAAAACAGCTGTAAAACATTCGGATAGTCACATGGCACCGCAGCGGCGAGACTTGAAGCGAGCGCAGCTTCGACACCTTCTGCAGAGGATCACGTGACGTGATTTGAGCGAGAGAAACGCACGGACAAAACAGCAGCAGCTGCGGCTGTATCTAGCCGAGCTATCCGAGAGCCAAGGTCGCTGTCCTATTATCTGGCTCGCATTGGTGCCTTTTCGGGCTCTTGCTCTGCTGAGACCGGCCGGACGTGCCTTGCGCTGTGCCTGCGGTTCGGCGGCTCAAGGTCCTTGTGACGCAATGAATGACCTTGCGAGACATAAACTAGTAGCGCTTTTTTTTCTTTTTCAGGAGAGTCAAAACAAATGTTTGCCTGAAGTGGTTTTGTTGGCTGGTCGGTATTGAATGCAACTTCTAGGCACATTCGAGAAAGAAATGTTCCAAAGGTGTCGGCTATTGGAAGATTCGACGCAAGATTACAAACTTTTAAAAAAAGGCCACAGATTTCCTTACTATTTGTTTTACATTACAGTGTTCTAAATGCATGCTCCATGCTAAAAATACTTCGCGCCCAAGACAACGCGTGTACGTTCCGAAAAAAAAGTAAACACACACGAGCTTTCAGAAAATCTAGTTAATGTCAACATTAAATTCTTAGTTTTACACAGAGCTGCTCCTACAAAAAGCAAACTAAGCTTCCTTACTCAGCCCTGTCTAATGGCCTTCCATTTCCGCTGCCAATATTTCACTGTAATTTTCGTATCAGGCGAGGTGTAAATTATAATTGTAGCACCTTCAATACCTTTCACATCGTTCCGCAAGACCATTTCACCGTATAACACAAGCGTTGATGTCCTAATTGTTGGCCGCGATAGAATACTCCCTGCTCTGAAGGACTGCACTTTCTTAGCTAGCCCCACGAAAGATTATAATATTGTGCCATGTCACGTATCATATATTCGTCATATATGAGCGTCACATTAAATCTGCGACTTCTCATTAATGCATATGATGGCGTTGACGGCGCAATGGAACTTTTCGCATCAACAGTTCAGCTACGGCGGGCTATTCTTCTTAGCCATCATTTTAAGAATGCGAGACGTAACCCACGGCTTACGGGCTTTCTTGGTGTTTTTTTTTCGTAATGCTGTATGAGAATGCCTCGTTGTAAACTAATGTGAATTGCTTTGAGAGAGATCAAACGCCTCCTCTGCAGTCACATGGCTCTACAGCGGTGTCCAATCAAACGTTAAAACGATGGACGTAAATTGTTTTATTGAAATATGAATAATATCATGTGTCCAAAATTGCGGGTCATGTATGTCTGTATGACCAAGGAGATGTTACATATCAAAAACACATGTAGGTGATCGCCCAATGCTTTCTTTATATAATATTAACCCCTGCAGAAACGCATTCAAGAAGCATTCGTGTTTAACGAGGGCATTGTCAAAGGACCGGTTCGCTATGCAACGCTTGACTGGCTTTGAGTGTGACGACTTAAACTTTGTTTTCAACCGCTGGGCACCTTTTCAATTGCTAGTCGGCGTTTGTGTTGTCTTGATATCTCTCTTGTGCCTGTGGTTGAACGCCCAGTCTTTTAACGTCAATACCTACCAACTATATTTGAGAAGGTAACACTATCACAACTAGACAAGTATTTCACAGCCCAGAACACTTGCGCTAAAGTACAATACGAATATCTAAAAGGAAAGTCGACTGAAACAGCGTAAATAATATCGTGGAAAAACACAAAATAAACATGGAAAGAAAGTTACTAATTATGAGTCTTTTCATGGACCTAACCAAAGCTTTCGATTTGTGAACCACAAACATACTGCTGCAAAAGCTCGATAGGTATGGCATTCGTGGAGCCCCATTAAGCCTAATTAGCACGTATCTCAGGAACCGGCAGCAGTATGTCATGGTCACAACATCACCTCATTTCAAAGAGTAACTACGCTGGAATTCCCCAGGGATCCATTTTGGACCCTTTCTTTTTCTGTCATACATAAATGATTTACCTGACTATCTATCAGAGGACTGCATATTATACGCAGGCGATACCAATATCTTCCTGACTGCTGAAACGGAAACTGAGTTTTTACAAAAAAGCTAACGATCTCCTACAAAAGCTAATCAAGTGGTTTCCAAACTAATTGTCTTCTCGCAAACACAAAGAAAAGTAACTATATAGTCTGCATTGCCAAAAACACTGGACTAATGAACACTAAATCGTTGACTTCAACAGCTTTCCTTTGGAGCGGGAATGAAAGAAATTTCTCGGCGTCTACCTCGACAGCAACTAAAGTGGCATAACCACATTCATGGAACACTATCCACTATCCATATATAAGAAACACTATCATGAAACACTATCCATATAGAAAATCCCACTATTTTATAAAACTGAGGTAGATTTTTCCTTTTCACACCCTTCGAAACTCTTTATATCAGCTTTTACTTCACAACATTACACCTGAATTAGAATATATGGCCTCACCATACCCCCACATAATTGCCAATTATTGCTGCACAAAAAACAG